>NW_023412246.1:0-14108 GCF_903995425.1 Onychomys torridus
GTCACTGTTAGGCATGGTCATGGTTCACTACTGAAAACTTAAACATTTCAAACGTCACATGCAGCAGATCTCAAAGGAGTTAAAGGATCAATATTTGTTATGACCATCCAGAGTACAAAAACTTAATTCCTAGTTACTTGATAGAGACTCAAACCTGAAATCGTGGATAGGAAGTAGATGAAGTCTTTGTATAGAATACTTTAGTACTCTATACAACCATTAATATCATGACAAAAAGCATATATATATATATATATATATATATTAATACATTTTGAGATAGTATTCATATCTTATGAAAAAGTATTAAATAGTCTAAATAAAACCAAGGGATTATAAAATTAGTGGCAATAAAATAGTTCCTAAATTTTGTTTTACTTCTGTCCCCTATCAGGTGGCTCTTATGACTTGAGACAGATTTTAGATTTTACTTTAACCAGCATGCTTGGGTTTAGAGAAGGAGAGAGTCACACTCCAATTCCCAAGCCAGCTTTAATTTTTAATTAGACTTGGACTTCAAAAAGACCATTGACATTACATATCTGTAGAGAACAACAGAAACAAACATTTGGAAAGATTTATGAAATTTTATCCTGTTGGAGACGTGATATACCAATAGGCCAACTTACTATTTTCCTTGGGACAATTTTCTCTGGGTGATCATCCTTTTTCTTCATGTCTTATTTGACCAGTGTTCTTCAGATTCCTTAGCCTTCATTCTCCTGAAAAGACAAAAACAAAACCCTTTTCCAACCCTAATTTTGGGGAGGTTCCCTTTGGCAAGTTATATTTGATTAAACAAAAAGCATTAGTGAGTCTTAAAGTTAGTTTAAATTGAACGGCCATGCTGTTTGATGAACTATCACCATTTCTCATTAAGAGGTCTCTCCTGTTCAAATTGAACCTTTATCAATTTTGATGGTATCCACAGCTTATCTTCTCCTGAGGAAACAAAAGCAAATCCTCTTCCCCAACATAACACATATTCTGGTTTCCATTCTGAGGTCAGCACATCTTTAAAGTATACAGGCTGATTTGATTCTGCAGTTTTTCTATTATCCAATGTCTCTCTGCAGCTGTTGTTCTTTTCTCATTAGCACTGAGAAAAGTCAAAGTTAATAAAGCATTATGCAATCTATTTCTGGAGGTCTTTTTTCCCCCCTTCTGTTTATTTAGCACATCCTTTAGAGTTTGATTTGATCTTTCTATAGCTGTTTGCCCTGTAGGGTTGTGTGGTATTCTTGTAATATGCATTATATTGTAATAAACAAAAAACTGTTTCATTTTACCAGAGACATATGCTGGAGCATTGTCAGTTTTAATTTGTGCAGGTATACCCATGATGGCCATAACTTTTAGGAAATGTGTAGTTACAGAATCAGCCTTTTCAGAACTCAAAGCAGTTGCCCATTGAAATCCTGAATAGATATCAGTGGTGTGGGGTATATATTTTAATTTTACAAACTCTACAAAATGAAACACATCCATCTGCCATATTTCATTCCTTTGAGTACCCTTTGGATTACTTCCTGCAGGTAGTGGAGTTTAGTTATATAAAGTACAAGTAGGACGTTTCCTTATAATTTCCTTGGCTTGTGGCCAAGTTTTGGAAAATAATTTTTCAAACTTTTGCTATTGACATGATTTTTATAGTGAGATTCTGAGACCTCCATCACATTTCCTATCAATGGTTGATCTATTTCTTCATTACCGTGTGCTAGAGGGCTGGAAAGACCCATGTGGGTTCAGATGTCTGTTATATATAAGGGTTGTTTCCTAATCCTGATTATTTCTTGTAACTGAATAAATAATAAAGTTAATTCTGACTCACCAGGGATAAATTCAACAGTTTCAATGTGTAAGACAACTCTTTCTGCATATTAAGAGTCTGTAACTCTGTTAAGAGGCTCTGTAAAGTCCATTAATAACATCAGAATAGCATATAATTCTGACTTTTTGACAGAATCATAAGGGCTTTGAACCACTTTACTTAAATTTCCTGATTTATAACTTGCCTTTCCTGATTTGTTTGCATCAATATAAAATGTAGGAACTTTAGATAGTGGTGTTCCCCTTACAATGTGAGGAAAGATCTACTTTGTTCTTTTTATGAATAGAATTCTCCAGCTTTTGGGATATTTGTTAATCTCTTAAAAAAATTACTGCAAGCTCTTTGCCAAGGTTCATTTTATTCTTATATTTTGTCAATTTCATCATTAGTTGCAGCGAGCTCCTCGACCAGCGAGGAAGAACGACCACCACTTGAGGATTCTTCTCAGATTACACTTTATTGGAGCACCTCTTGATTAAGGGAGAGCGGGAAGTGAGGGGCCCCGAGAACAAAAGAGCAGCTGTTTATATGGGAAACTAAGGGAACGGGTTACTCTGTGATTGGATTCCGCCAGAATTCAAGCACGGGGAGCCACGGGATAGGCTTGGGGACACAAGGTCATGATATCAACACTCTCGCAGGTGCAGTGTAAATCAGCCACAGAGCTCTGCAATTGCCTAATATGGAGTTATTTATGAACTGGCGATTCAAGGCCAGCGCCATCTCGGAATGGCGGTTGGCGGCTCCTAACATCTCCCCCTTCTTTATTTAATAGAATGCCAGCACTGTACTAGATCATCCAATCAGGTCCCCACCTCATGATGTGTGAACCGATCGAGGATGGTAGAACAGCAAAGTCAAAAGCATACCTTCCCATGTGCAATGGGCCGATGCCCCAGGGGTACAAAGGCTATGCTTAGACAAATCTCTCACACACCCTCCCGAGTGCAATGGACTACTTAGTCCTATGGGTGCAAGTGTTGTGTAAAGAGGGTTAGGCATTCTTAAGGGCTGCTAGCCATATGGCGGGAGAGGAGCCATTCTCCAAGGCAGCTAGAGCTTGAGTCATATAGACCTTGTCCCTGTGAGCACGTGCTCGCATACGGCAGATCAACCACAGGCACAACACACTCCCTCCCAAACAGCAGGCTAAAAGTAATCCCACTCCCGCCCACTCCTTCAGGAAGCTAATAGAAGACCGCAGCCAAGACAGCATCTCATCCACGGTGGCCAGGTGCACCCGAGTAGAATTAACCAGGATGATCTCTCGTCGCAGTATGCTGGTTAGGTTATCAAATTCAGCTGTCCAAGTTCCTGTTAAATGAGCACTCAATTGTTTAGAATAGTTAGCAGCTCTACTAAAATTCTCATATTGGACCGTCGTCAAGCAGAGGCCACTCATAGAGACTATGCAGGCTGCTGTGACAACTTGTTGCAATATATCTACCTGTTTTTGAAGTAGATCGACTCGCTGATTGATTAGGACTATGCCACGGTGCAGCTGTCCATTAATAGCTGTCTGAGTGCTGAGGGCTTGAGCTGTATTCCCTGTCAGCTTATTTAAAGCTTTTGCTGTAGGGACAGAGGTGGCAAGAGATGCTGCAGCAACCCCAGCGGCAGTGGCAGAAAGGGCAATAGCAGTTACAATGGCCGCTGTAATACCAAAATCTCTTTTATGTCTACTTAGCAGCATCGGCAATTCTCCTTCTTGTACCTTAACAGGCATGGGCACATAAGTGGGTATCCTCACCACAACCATGGCATCATGCAATGAAGCATTCCAACATTGGGTTAATAAACATGTTTGATTACTGCAATTTAAAACACTCTGTATATAATTAAAAACCATCAAAAGAAACGGGGGCCACACACAAACTGGTGTGGATTTGAATTCCATGGGCTTATTGCAATTTACTGTAACATTTTGTTCAAATGTCTCCCCAGAATGAAAAAAATAGCTACAGTTTTTAAAGGCACCACATCGTGGTAGAACTGAGGGCTGTCTACAGGGAGCAGAGCCGTTACCTTTACTAACTGCTCTTGGGGTTAATCCAGTGAGGATAATAGCTTTTCCGATTTCTCTCCCCTGGGTAATATTAGGGGGTCCAAACCATCCCAGCATCTGCTTGATAAGAACAACACAAGGATTGGTTGAAGCATGATCAGTTTGAACCGTGAAGCAGAGCGTATTTACAAGGCTAGCTGTGGTAAAATTATTAATCACCTTACTCTTATCCACAGGCACAGATGGCCATCCTAATGTTTCATTAGAGCTAAAGAAAAAAGGGAACACCCCTGATTGCGATGTAAGTGGCATTGGATAAAGCCAGGCTTTCATCAGGGCCCACAATATTTGTTCAGACTTTACCGGTCCGAGGCAGTTGGTCAACATTATCCATAACAGGCACCTCAGTAGCCTGATTCGAATCTGACTCCATGTTGTCCTCAGGGGCATCATCAACGGGTCGAGTCAGGCATACTGGAACCCAGATTGGATCTTCTTGATTCTGTGGGAAAACACATACAGCTCCCCCGGATCTCGATATTACAGGGTCCAGTCCATACCATTTGTTATCAAGTACATTTTTCCACATCACTCTCCTTTCCTGATAAGGAGGTGCCATAATGTGTCTATTAGCTGGCGAATCACCAGCATCATTCAAAATTAGAAAATTAAGAGTAAAGAGTGAAAGAGATATTCTCTCTCTGGGAGAAGCATACTCTGTTATCCCCCTTTTTTGTTTTTGAAGTAGTTCTTTGATACTTTTGTTGGCTCTTTTAACAACGCCTTGACATTAAGGATTATAAGGCAGGCCTAATGTGTGTGCCACTTGGAGTTGTGCACAGAAGGTACGGAATCCTCGAGATGTATATGTGGGACCGTTGTCTGTTTTTAGTCACTGAGGCTTTCCCCAAGCTGCCCATGCTTCCAGGCAGTGGGTCCGGACATGAACCACCTTTTCCCCAGCTAAGGGTGTGGCATGAATGACTCCAGAATAGGTATCAACTGATACATGAAGGTATTTCAATTTTCCAAATTCAGGAATATGAGTAACATCCATCTGCCATAATACATTAGGTTTAAGTCCTTTTGGATTCACACCCACATGTGGTGGGTGGAGAAAAGTTACACAGGAAGAACAAGATTTTACAATATCTCTCGCCACATGTCTGGGAATTAAGAATTTTTTGTCTCAATGTATTTGCTGGCATGTGGTACAATTTGTGAAACTCCTTAGCAGACTGTACAGGATCTGTCACTACAAGGGCTAAGGATCGAGTAGCACAGTCAACTAGATCATTAGCCTGGGACATAGGTCCTGGGAGCAAGGTATGAGCTCGAATGTGCCCAACGAAAAATGGATGCTCCCTATTCAGTATACAAGTTTGTATCTGATGCAGGATATTAGACACCATGCTAGTATGTTTAATAGATGCTGCTACCTCAAGGGAAGCGACTGCATTCACTACATACTGTGAGTCTGAGAACAAATTAAACGGTTCTGAAAATCTTTTGAAGACTTCCAAAACAGTCTGGCACTCGGTGATTTGTGGGGTATCAGGTTGGAAATCTAAAACAACAGGTTCTTGTCCTTGAACAACAAAGGCACCTTTACCAGTCTTAGAACCATCAGTAAATATGGTTAATGCAGAAATTATTGGTACTTTGGAAGTAATCTTTGGAAAATAGACCACATTTTTATCAACAAAAGTAAGCAACTCATGTTTTGGCAAATGATTATAAATAACATTAGGAAAGGCACAAATAAGTATTGCCCAATCATCTACTGTACCAGCCAAAACTTCCACTTGATCTTTTGTATAGGGAATAACCAATTTGTCAGGCATTTTGGAAAAGTGTGTCAAGCTATATTTGAAGCCTGTCAATGCTTGAATAGCAACCAAGGTGGGATAATGTTGGATGGTCTTTGCACCCAACGAGTTTCCATGTAACCACCATAAAGGACCTTCTTGCCATAACACACCTGTTGGATAATTTTTTGTCTGTAATATACACAGAATCAAAGGCTGTGCAGGATCAAACCTGCACAACTGGGCTTTCATCATGGCTTTTTCAACCTTCTCCAGAGCTGTCTTAGCTGCAGGAGTTATTTCCCTAGGAGAATTTACATCTGGATTGCCTTCTAAAATTGCATATAATGGCAATAATTCTGCTCGAGGAATATGCAGATACCCTCGAACCCAATTAATATCTCCTAGCAACTGTTGAAAATCATTAAGTGTCTTTAAGTGACTAGTTCGAATAGAAACCTTCTGTGGTGAAATTATTAAGGGGTGGATAACCGCCCCCAGAAATTTTATCACTGTTGACTGTTGGATTTTATCTGGAGCAACAAATAATCCCTTCCTTTTCAATGCTTGAATGGTTGCTTGGAATGCTTTCTCAAGAGTCTGTTGTGAGGAAGTGGTTAGCAATATATCATCCATATAGTGAATGATCCTTAGCATAGGAAATTGTTTTCTAATAGGCTGCAAAGCTAAATCAACATATAACTGACACATAGTGGGATTATTAGCCATTCCTTGTGGAAGAACCCTCCATTGATAACGTTCATCAGGTTGCTCATGATTGACAGATGGTAAAGTAAATGCAAATCTCTCTCTATCATTGGGATGTAATGGAATAGAGAAGAAACAATCCTTGATGTCCAACACCATAATGGGCCATGCCCGGGGTAGGGCCGACAGTAGAGGTAGTCTTCTCTGTATAGCTCCCATACCTTGTATTTGATTGTTTACTGTTCTTAAATCATGTAGCAACCTCCACTTTCCTGATTTTTTTCTTAATAACAAATATAGGTGTATTCCATGGGGATATAGAGGGCTCTACATGTCCTAATTGTAATTGTTCTTGTACTAATTCTTTAGCTGTATTTAATTTTTCTTGTGATAAGGGCCACTGAGGAACCCACACTGCCTTTTTCATTAGCCATGGTATTAAGATTGCATCCTCAGTGGCCCCTAGGAAAAACCCAGTCCCTTCTTATCTGTCTTAATTGTGGGCTACATAGGGACATGTCTACCTTGTAAATGTTTTTTTAAACCCTTAGAGGGAACATACCCCTGAATCTTCATGATATTTTTGTTTGCTTCTGAATAGTCATTAGTTAATCTTAATTGTAGCTGTTGTTGAATATCTCTGTCCCATAAATTAACGGGGATGTCTATTACAAAAGGTTGAACAGTTCCTTGTTGATCTTCCATTCTCCAGATCAACTCTTTTGCACTAATGGAGGGAGTATGAGCATAACCTAATCCTTGCAACGTTTGAGTGGAGCTTTGTAAAGGCCAATGCTTAGGCCAGGCACCGGACTGGATAATACTCAGTTCCGCACCTGTATCTAATAGACCTGAAAATACCTTTCCTTCTATCTCTAATCTCAACATGGGTCTCTGATCTAAATCCAAGGACAAACATACGAAGTCTACTCCTGGGGAACCAAGTCCACCGTCTTTCCTCACTTTGTCCTTGGCCTGAAATTTCTCATGCATGGAAGGCAAGATAAGCAATTGAGCAATCCTATCTCCTGGAGCTATAATACCGTGGGGGGAATGACACAGCACTTTAATCACTCCTGTGTAATCTGAGTCTATGACCCTAGGAAATACAAACAACCTTCTCATGGTAGATGAAGACCATCCCAATACTATTCCAACAGTTCCCTTTTCTAGTGGTCCGGTCATGTCAGTTTCAATTGCTTGTACTACCATTTTCTGAGTCAATACCAGTCCGGTGGTGGCACGGAGGTCCAGCCCTGCAGAGCCTGGGGTTGCTCTCCTTGCTGAGGAGGGGGCCTCATGCTGGGACCCTGTATTGCCCCAAAAACTTTTGGGCCCTGGGGACGTGGGCCCTGCACCCCGTTTTTTGACTCTTGGTCATTAGACTGAGGGATGGGTTGACCATTAATGTCCTTGACTGACCTACACTCATTTGCCCAATGTTTTCCCCTTTTTACACTTAGTACACAGGCCAGGCTGCCTCACTGTGGTATTCTGAGCCACGGACAGGCGTTCCTTTGCTTTAGGGCATTACCTTTTAAAGTGTCCCTTCTGGCCACAACTAAAACATCCTTCATTTTTTCTCGATAGTGCTGCTCGTGTGGCTGTGAGGACTGCTGCTGCTAGGCCAGCATTACTTAGCAGTCCTCCAATCTCTCTACAGGCCTTTAACCAAGCTTCCAATCCCTTTCCTTTCCATGGGGTAATAGCTCTTCTGCATTCTTTTGTGCTTTGCTCATACACTAATTGTTGAACCAGAGGCATAGCTGTTTCTACATCCCCAAATATCTTTCCTGCTGCCTCCAACATTCTAGCTACAAAATCTGAAAAAGGTTCATTGGGTCCTTGAATGATCTTAGTTAAGTTCCCTGAGACGTCTCCTTTATTTGGTAATGACTTCCAAGCCTTAGAATAAATGTCATTTATTTGTTGATAAACTTCAATAGGATATGCCGTCTGATTCACAGTCCATTGTCCTTGGCCTAGTAACATGTCAGCTGTCCATTGTGGTCGATTATTCTGAAGATTAATTCTAGCTTGTGTCTGAGCTTTATCTGTGACTATAGATTTAAAATCCAAGTACTGTCCTGTAGACAGACATGCTCTAGCTATTTCAAACCAGTCTGTTGGAGTCATAGCCTGTGTGGTGAGCCTAGTCAACAAAGTTAAAGTATAACTAGCTGTTACTCCATAGGCTCGAGCAGCCTCCACCAGATCCTTTAGCTGTTTATAAGGCACAGGGTCATGATACCTATTGTTTGTTTGTGGGTCTTCAAAAACTGGGAACGCGGACGCTAGCCGCGCCCAGGTGTCCCTGCTGATAAAATGGCAACCTCCGCCTGTTTGCAGATACGGAGGTGGTGCTGGGGGTGGGCGTGGTCCCGAAGGCGCCATTGGTTCCACACTCATCCCAGCAGGAACCTTATAAGGAGGGGGGCCGCCGCTGCCCATATCTCTCTTCCTCGCACTCAGCCGCAGCTTCCTCTAAATCTTCCTCCTTATCAGGGTCTAACTCATCATCAGAAAAATCAAGGTTTGCAAACTCTTCTAATACTGGATATAAAGGGTTCCCTTTCTTTTCTAAATTTTCTTCCTTCTCTGGTTTGTTTTCTTTATCCTTGTCTTTAATTTTTTCTTTTCTCTTTTTAGGCCTGCTTAGGTTCTCTCCTTTAGAGTCTGATTCTGACAGACTGTCCTGGTGTTTGCTCAGTGCCTTTCGTCCTTCCCTAATAATTTCCACATTGCGTCCTTCCTTAAGACATGCGCGTACCAGCCTCCATAAAGGCATGGTACCTCTGCCCAATTTGTCCTCTTGCCTAGCCTTGTCCAGATCTTTGCCTAACCGCTCCCAACATCCTAGATTAAGATCCCCAGAAACAGCAAGCCATGGGGCATTCTTATCAATGTCCTTAACTATGGCATGGATTGTGCCTGATGATATCTTAAGACCTCGCTGCTTCAGCAAAGCCTGAATGGGAGTATATACATCACAAGTTCCTGGACCAGTTCCTTGACTGTTTCCCATGATGTACACTTATGTACATGCATCCTACTTACTGGGCTTTTGACTCTGCCTACCTCGAAAAGGAAAAACCCAACAAAGACATTCCCTGCCAGGCTCATGGCAGCACAGAAAAAAACAGCAAGAGAAAACAGCAATCACCATAAGAAAGAACACTAAAGCAAACACAAGCGGATCAATCCCAGCAATCAGCATATCTGAGAGAACTTACCGACATCGCCAATCCCTGTGTTGAGTTCTGAATCCTCTTTGACCCCTCACCTGGTGTCCGAGTTTCCCGGGTTTTGGCACCAGCTGCGGCGAGCTCCTCGACCAGCGAGGAAGAACGACCACCACTTGAGGATTCTTCTCAGATCACACTTTATTGGAGCGCCTCTTGATTAAGGGAGAACAAAAGAGCAGCTGTTTATATGGGAAACCAAGGGAACAGGTTACTCTGTGATTGGATTCCGCCAGAATTCAAGCACGGGGAGCCACGGGATAGGCTTGGGGACACAAGGTCATGATGTCAACACTCTCGCAGGTGCAGTGTAAATCAGCCACAGAGCTCTGCAATTGCCTAATATGGAGTTATTTATGAACTGGCGATTCAAGGCCAGCACCATCTCGGAATGGCGGTTGGCGGCTCCTAACAATTAGTAAAAGGTACTGCATTTCTGCTGGATCTATTCCTGCTATTTGATAGAGTTTCAATTTTCCTTTTAGAATCAACTTGGAGACCTTTTCCACATAGGTTTTTAATTTTCTACTCTGTTTATGTGGTAAAAAGTTCCATTCTAAGATAATGTCTTCCCTCTATATTAATATTCCTGTAGGAGAATGCATAGAGGGTAAAATAACCAGAAGACAATCAAGTTCTGGATCCAAACAGTCCACATGTGCATCCTGTAATACTTTTCCAACAAAGCCAATTCTCTTTCAGCTTTAGCTGATAATCCTCTTATACTATTTAAGTCCTTGTCACCATTTAACATATTGAAAAAATTACTAAGTTCATGAGTTGTAACCACAGTGGTGAGTCATAGATTGGAAATATCTCCTAGTTAACTTTGAAAGTCATTAAGAGTCTGTAATTGATCTCTCCTGATTTGCACAATTTGGGGCTTAATTTCTTGTAGACCTCCTTTATATCCTAAATAATTAATAGAATCTCCTTTTTGTATTTTATCAGAAGGATTTGTAATCCCAAACAAGGCAAAATTATCTTTACTTCTTCAAACATTCTTTCAATGTATCTACATTTGAATCAGCCAGTACAATGTCATCCATGTAATGGTAAACTATACATTGAGAAAAGTGTATTTGTTACATTTAGTTGTTTAATTATTATGTGGTGAGGGGACTTTTTTGGGTGGTCTAGTCTGTTAGGTGTTCTATAGGCTTCTTGTATCTTCATAGGCATTTCCTTCTTTAAGTTGCAAAAGTTTTCTTCTATGATCTTGTTAAATATATTTTCTGTGCCTTTGAGTTGGTATTCTTCTCCTTTCTTTATCCCTATTATTTGTAGGTTTGGTCTTTTCATGGTGTCCCAAATTTTTTGGACATTTTGGGTCATGACTTTGTTGGTTTTAATGTTTTCTTTGACTGATGAATCTATTTCTCTACCGTATCTTCAACACCAGAAATCCTCTCTTCCATCTCTTGCATTCTGTTGGTTATACTTGCCTCTGAAGTTCCTGTTCGTTTACTCAGATTTTCTATTTCCAGCATTCCTTCTGCTAGTGTCTTCCTTTTTTCTATTTCCCTCTTCAGGTCTTGGACTGTCTCCCTTGCTTTTTCATTATTTTCCTTCAGGGACTTATTGTTTTCTTCTGCTTTGTCCTTTCCTCTAGTTTTTTATAGCATTCTTCCCAGTTTTTGTTTGTCTGTTACTCCACTTTATTTTTTATTTCTTCTATATAAGGCTCTAGCCTCTTCGTGATGTTACTTATAAGGTTGTTTTCTTCTTCTTCCATTCTGTGATGTTCAGGTCTAGCTGATGGGGAAGGGCTAGGTTTTGGTGATGGTGTATTGCTCTGTATTTTGTTGTATGTACTTCTACATTGACCTCTGCCCATCTCCTTGTGGATTCGTTCTTGGTCTTATCAGTGTACTTGGTTCCAGACAGAGCTGACAGATTTAGGGAGCCTCTCTCTGGTCCATATGGAAGCTCTGGGCCAGATGGGATCTCTGGTCCAGATGAGAATGCTGGCCAGATGGGAGCTGGGGGGCTGGACTCTTAGTCTCAGGAAGACCCTGGGGTCTCCTTATCTTGTCCAGATGGGAGCTCCAGGGCAGGATGGAATGCTGGATGCTGGTCTCTAAGTCTCTGGAAGTGGCTGAGGTCTCCCGCAGATGAGTGTTGGGGCAAGGCTTTGAGGTTGTAGTGTCCACCGGAGGGTCTCTCTGGTCCAGATCAGAGTTCCAGGACAGATGGGAGCTGGGGGCTGGTCTCTGAGTCTCAGGAAGTGGCTGGGGTCTAGGGCAAATGGGAGCAGGATGTGGAGACTGCAACGTCTGCCTGCAGTCTTGGAAAAGGGGAGCCTTCCCGAAGGGCCTGAAGAATGGGCGGAAACTAGAGCCAAGTTGGGCAGATCCTCCCGGGTTGCCTGGTGCCATGGGGTGGAACCCAGAGGTGGTCGCCTCTCTGACTACAACCCCAGGCACTCACTCTGTTTCAGGTGGGAGTTCCAGGGCAGGATGGAAGCTGGTGGCTGGTTTCTAAGTCTCAGGAAGTGGCTGGGGTCTTGGGCAGATGGGTGTGGGGTCAGGGCATGGAGGTTGTAGGGTTGACCAGAGGGTCTTGGAGAGGGGGAACCTTTCTGGTGGGGATGGGGGGTCCTGCCCTATGGCCAGAACCTGGGGCCCAATTGGGCAGGTCTTCCCCAGAGTGGCTGGTGCCCCAGGCTGGGACCCAGGTGCAGACCCCAACTGGATCAGGCCCTCTGGATAAGTGAGAATAGCTTGAACTGTTTGGGAGGCACCGAGGCAGTGGGACCTGGACCTGTCCTTAGTGCATGAGCTGGATGTTTGGAACCTTGGGCTTATTCAGGGACACTTTGCTCAGCCTGGGAGTTGGGGACTGGACTTGCCTTACTGAATCTACCAGGTTGAGCTGAATCCCCAGGGGAGTCTTGGCCCTGGAGGAGATCAGAATGGAGGGGAGGGGCTGGGGGAATGTGGGGGCGGAGGCAGGAGTGGGGAAGACATGGAACCCCATGGCTGATTTGTAAAATCAAAACACAAATATAATATATATATTTGATATATATATACATCATCATGGTAAGTGAAATAATTCACTAAAAAGCTAAATAAATAAATAAATAAATACATAAATACATACATACATACATACATAAATAAACCCTGATGAGGCTTGGATAAGAGAGGTGGTTTCCAGAGATTTGAAGAAAAATTGAGATGTCAGGTGTTTCTATTGTAGTTTTTTAAAAAAAAGCTAAAAAGGGATTGTAAACAGGGTGTTCCTAGAATCAATGTTTTTTCTAAGAATAATCCCAACAGAAATCCCCTCCCTTCTGGAGTGTGCAGAAGATGTGGCAAAGGCATACATTGAATTAATGAATATAGATCAGCAAGGTAACCCTTTGCCACCAGGAAATGTATTGAGGGGCCTCTTGCAGGCACCCATGTCAAATTTGGGTCAGTCATTTCCTGTCATCATGGAGGAAACTCATTCCCAGAGCAATTAAAGAACCTCATGCCTATTGTAAGAAACCAGACTGCTCTGGATGATAGAACAACTATAGAAGAGAGAATGAAAAATGCAGGAGAAACCATAAAGTGAATATTTTGGCAAGCTTCTATAAATGAACAAAGACTAAAGTTAAAGCAAATAAATGACACCCTCATTGAAGGTCTTGTAAACATAGGTGCAGATGTAAGCAGAATCTTGGCATCCAAGTTGGCCTCTTCAGGAGGTAATGGTTCAGTTTTTAGGGATTGAAACTTTATCTCAGATAAAACAGAGCATGATATGGGCTGAATGAATATGGCCAGAAGGGCAGAGAGGAAAATTAAAGCCAAATGTGGCTAACATAGTAATGAATTTATGGGGATGTGATTCGTTACAGCAATGGAATACTCAGATTAACATTCCTCCAATCTTAGAAACAAACCATAAATTAACATGTTTCTAGAAAAAAATATTAGAAGATATTATAAAGAACAGTCACCAACCATTCAGATTATACAAGAACAAGGCACAACAGCTACTGAACTTTCAAAGGCACCAACATCTCTACCTTTAAGATAGTTGACAGATGAACCTATATGGGTTGAGCAATGTCCTTTAATAACAAAAAAACTGCAGGCCTTAGAACAGCTGGTACAGGAGCAGCTAAATGTTCAGCATATTGAAGAATCAACCAACCCTTAGAATCCTCCTGTATTGTTATCAAAAAGAAATCTGGAAAATGGAGAATGGTAACAGATCTAAAAGCTGTTAATAAGGTTATTCAGCTAATGGGCCCTATACAATCTGGAATTCCTTTGCCTTCTCTGTTACCGAAAGAATGGCCTCTTATAGTTATTGATTTAAAAGATTGTTTCTTCAATCTATACCTTTACAAGAAAAAGACAGAACAGTTTGCCCTCACAGTGCCTACTTATAATAATTCTCAGCCTGTTAAGAGATATAAATAGAAGGTTCTCCCACAAGGGAAAGTTAAATAGTCCCACCCTGTGCCAATATTTTGTATGACAGCTGTTGTAAATGATACAATAAGCACTTTG
>NW_023412247.1:0-4143 GCF_903995425.1 Onychomys torridus
GAGCCTGGTACAGTTCTCAGGACTGACAAGTTTGATTTGGCTTCTAAGACCTGGGTATCCAAAGGACAAAGGCAGTGGGAAGGGGGGTCAGGAGCCGGACAGGTGATGGCCGACTGACGCCAGCCCACTCCACAGGTACAAGAAGTATGTTTTCCTGGACCCTCTGGCTGGCGCAGTAACAAAAACCCACACGATGCTGGGCACAGAAGAGGAGAAGTTGTTTGATGCCCCCCTGTCTATCAGAGAGCGAGAGCAGCTGGGGCAGCAGGTGAGGTGGGGTGCTGTTCCAGGGAGGGCTCCACGGGGCCTCTGCCTACCAAGCTGTGTGGGTCCACATGTGCCGCCTGCCCCGTGGGCTCAGTGTGGGGCCTGGGTCCTGGTAGGGCTGCCACACTTCCTGTACCACCTGACCCTGCAGGCTCCGGAAAACTACTTCTATGTGCCAGACCTGGGTCAGGTTCCTGAGATCGATGTGCCGTCATACCTACCTGACTTGCCTGGCATCGCAGATGACCTCATGTACAGTGCGGACCTGGGGCCTGGCATTGAGCCCTCCACTCCTGGTGTCATCCCAGAGCTGCCCACCTTCCACACAGAGGTAGCTGAACCTTTACATCCAGGTGAGCTAGGCCCCAGGACGGAACTGAACCAGAGAGCCCTTGCTGGCCCCTTCCCCCACTCCTCACATGTTCTCACTTTCCTTACAGAGCTAGAGGATGGTGTGCTGCTGGCAGCGCCACCTCCCCCACCACCTCTCCCACCACCTCCCCCAGCTCCCACAGTGGTGGTCAGTGCCTCCCAACCACCAGTGTTCCCTGAAGTGGCGGCTGCACCTGGCCAGGCTGCCAGGGAAGAAGATATTAGCGGCAGCATGGCCCACTCAGGTAGGGGCAGTGCAGATGGGGTTCACGTGGCCGGCACACATTAATAGGACCCCCAGTTTTCTCATGTTGGATCCCCAAAGACTTCTCTGCAGGTCCGGGATCTGCAGCGTTCTCATTGTGGACACCTACTTCGTCTTACAGGGTTGATGGAGTGGTTTCTGTGCTATGGCAGAGTTGTGCGATTCTGACTCTACTGGGCAGAGGAAGCCTGGAGATGGTGGTGTGCCCTGTTTCTATTTCAGCCGGTGGGGAAAGGTCTATTAGCAAACTTGAAATGTCCAGATTTCAGTTTTCCATTGTATCTCTCAGCCTCTCTCCAGCCACTTCCAGGGGTAGAAAATCCTTTGTGGGCTTGTGGTGGTCAGCACATCCGACCCACAGGGTCCGTCACCACAGAGTGTCATCGATAGGGGGTGGAGAGGGAGGAGAGATGCCTAGATACGAGGCCCCTCAGTTCATTATCTGCAGAAATCCAAGACCATCCTGCATAGTGCTAGAAGCCACAGCTCCACCGCTGGGCCTCCCTGTGGATGATAGGCCCCTCCATTTGCCAGGATCCTGAAGTCACCTCCAGCCTCAGGCTGGGCAGCTTACCCCATTGAGCAATGCTGAGCAATCCTTTACCCTTCTCCTTACAGCCTCTGTTCAAGGAACTCCCGAGGAGGAGGTTGACCCCTCCAGTGGCCGGGCCACCCTACTGGAGTCCATCCGCCAAGCTGGGGGCATTGGCAAGGCCAAGCTGCGCAGTGTGAAGGAATGCAAGCTGGAGAAGAAGAAACAGAAGGAACAGGAGCAAGGTGAGGGCACCAAGGGTCTGCTGCAGCAACCAGGCTCCCGGTCTACCCACAGGAAGTCCCCTTGTGGCTACCCTGATAGGTACCCTTGTCCCTCTGGCCTGGGCTGGGGGTTCCCAGGGAGAAGCTTTCCTGTCTTGAGCTCTCCCAGCTGAAACCATGAGGAAGTAGAACCTTGGACAAGTATTGTCCACGGGAACCTCAAGTCCTCAGAGATGAGACACAGGACTGATCCTTATCCATCCTGAGGCTAAGGCTTTGTGTCTGCCAAGAATCCTTGCTTGTGGCATCCTAGTTAACCTGTGTGTAAAGTGTCAGAAGTCCTGGGTTTGCCTCACAGATCTTCTGACCTCTTTGTGACTGTCTATCAATATAGCCTGGCCTCTTTGAGCCTGTGTGCTTATCCATAAAGGGGTACGGAGAACTGAAACATTAGGGAGGACATGGCCACAGGCATGTCGTGGCAATACAGCGGGTGTGGGAGTCACCGAGGGTGGGGCTCTGAGTTACCTGTACCTCACAGTGGGTGGCCATCTGGTAACTTCCCCTCCTGTGCCCTCACATGGGAAATATGGCAGGTACTGTCCCTCATCCTCAAGCTGTCTATCATCCCCCAGCTTGCCTCTAGCTTGGTGACAGCCAACCTTGATACTCAGATTCTTCCCCAGAGCCTTCCCCAGAGGGGACCTGACCTGGAGTTCTAGTCTGGGAAAGATACAGAAGATGTCTGGTCTGTTGTTACCTGTCCTGGTGTCCTGGATCTTCAGCAAGGCCAGGTTTCATGGACCCAGGCCAGTGGCATGTGTTAGAGAGGAAGTCATCGAGAAGAACAAGTGGATGGAGCCCAAATTCTCTTGTGAAGCCAGGGACTAGCTACTGTCAAAGCAGGACCTTTCCAACCTTGGCCCATGGGTGAAACCCTCAGACCAGGCTCATTAATAGGCAGGACTCAGCCACCTTTCTCGAATAGGTCTATTAAACAAACCATAGTGTAAAGTAGGAAAGGGACCTGGGGAGAGGAATAAGAGGTCTGCTTATCTCCTCCACTGCTACCAAGTCCATCTATGGAGTCCTATCATGACAAGCCCATCATGACAAGCCAGCTGTATGGAGCCAGGCTCCCCTAGGCCTAGTACCAAGCCTCAGCCTTTTCCTTCTCCTGGTATGAGATCCTAAGGGAAGACACACGTGTCACTAGAATATCTTTATTCTTGTGAGGATGGTTCCAGGCTCCTCTCCCCAGCCCTCCCCTGTTGTCTAAAATGCTGGAGATACTTCAAAGGGTCTGATAAGTAAACTGTCTTACTATAGTATCACCACATACTTGTGGGGGGACACAGGAGCCAATGGCATATATGGTCAGGCCTTCATGGCTTCAACAGCTGTTGTTACCTACCACTTTCACACCCCTCTGGCTCTCTCCCTTTCCCCATCCTGCACCTACCCCCTGAAAAGGATGTTTCAGCTCGGAGACCCAGTCCATGCCAAGGAACTGAATGCTCAGCAAGTCACAGCTACCCACATCTCTGTTGCATGGGGGCTTCAGCCCCAGCAAAGAGGGTGCTGTCTACCAGGCCAAGTTCTCAGAAGTTAATGCCCTTGGTCCTGTTCCTCAGACCACAGAGGGAGCAGGGCTCTTCAGACGGCCTCCAGCCAGGCTTATCTGGGGAAGCCCATTATTATTCCAAGCTGCAAGGCCTACATGTTCTCTGGGTCCAGTCTTATTTCCACCCTCTGCTTGGAATTGCTCTTGTCATCTGATCCACTTGGTTACTTTTCTTGATACTGTGAAAGTCTGGAGAGCTGGCAAGATTGAGAAATGGGAAAGTAAAACCTCACACGGGCTGTACCATCAGGGAGTGCAGAATCCCAACCAGCAGACCACCAGGGGCAGTCTGGTTTGTCTCCAGAGTCTGGGGCAAGGCAATGCTTTCCAAAAAGAGGACTTCAGAAGACCGTGGTGTCTTGGGACTGCTTAAGATCCTGGGCTTTCACCAGGCAGTGGTGGTGGTACATGCTCTCAGCTCTTTGGGAGGCAGAGGCAGGAATCTCTGAGTTCCAGAACAGCAGCCAGGGTTACCCAGAGAAACCCTGTCTTGAAGGAAAAAGAAGAGAAGAGAAAGGAAGCTCCAGGGTTTTGAAGCCTGGGCTTGGAACGTGACACAGTCAGGGAAACAGTGACTCAGCCCACGGGGCCTGGAGTGGGCTAAAGAGGCAGAAACTCAAGTGTCACAGGTTGACAAGCTTGAGGAGTCCCAGGAGGCACTCCAGATGGCACTGTCCTCCACCGAGTGGGCGCTGGCTGCAGGGCGACTCTGTTTCCTGATGGCCAGGCGACCAGCAGTCCCTCTGGGCACGGATGTGGCACAGAAGGGGAAGAAATACGCCACTGCCTTGGGGCTCACTTCATGGGCTGCAGAGAATGTGACCTGACTCATCTATGTGCCAAAGGCAGCAAGGAGCCA
>NW_023412248.1:0-8594 GCF_903995425.1 Onychomys torridus
ATGGATGGGAGAGAAACACAAGGAGTGTGAAATTATCCCTTACAAGACAACGGTAGTTAACAAAGAGGAATCATGTCTCTGGAATTTTGTATCCAGATAGTTTTTGGGTTCAAAAGATTTTACACAGTTCAAAACCCAGCGCGATCTACCTTATAGTAACTAAGAGCATTTATGTAGAGAGCTGTGGTTTGGTAACAGTTTCAAAAGCAGGTTGAACTACATATGGTCCGTATGAGTAGAACATCAGTTCTTTTTTTCCTGGCAGTTTGATCCTTGCAGTCATTTGCAATTGGAACTTGAAGACGAATGGTTCTGGCTTTAAAAACACATGGTTTCAATGGATGAGAAGAGTGGTCGAATTTAGCCAAATGGAGTTTAAACCCAGATCTGTGTCTTGCTCAAC
Organism: Onychomys torridus; assembly: GCF_903995425.1. Classification (NCBI taxonomy): domain Eukaryota; kingdom Metazoa; phylum Chordata; class Mammalia; order Rodentia; family Cricetidae; genus Onychomys; species Onychomys torridus. Next base: position 404 of record NW_023412248.1, read on the forward strand.
AAGAGTTCATTTCTGGTAAACCAAGTGAATTTTGGGCTCAAATGATTTTACACAGTTCAGGAACCCAACACGATTATCACTATTAACTAAAGAGCATTTATGTAAGAGGAGCTGTGGTTTGTATCAGTTTCATAAGCAGAGTTGAACTACATATGGTCGTATGAGTAGAAACACAGTTCTTTTTTTCAGGCATGCTCATGGGACTTGCTGTAATGGCGACCGTTTAAAGATGCCGCTTGATCTTGCGTTAAAACAGAGTGAGTTCCAATTGATGAGAAACACTGGTATGAATTTCCTTTCTGAAACGGAGTTAAACCACAGATCTCTGTCTTCCTACAAGCAAGAGTTCATGTCTGGTAAACCAAGTGAATTCTGGGCTCAAATGATTTTACACTGTTTCCGGAACCCAACGCGATTCTCACTATTAACTAAAGAGCATTTATGTAAGTGGAGCTGTGGTTTGTATCAGTTTCATAAGCATAGTTGAACTACATATGATCCTTATGAGTAGGCCACACAGTTCTTTTTTTCTTGGCAGTCTCATGGTTCTTGCTGTATTAGAGATGCTGGAAAGAAGACCTTGCTTCTTGCGTTAAAACAGAGTGTTCCATGGATGAGAAACTGGTCTGAATTTCCTTCAGAAACGGAGTTAAACCCACATCTGTGTCTTCCTCCAAGCAAAGTTCATTTCTGGTAAACCAAGTGAATTTTGGGCTCAAATGATTTTAACAGTTCAGAAAAACAACGGATTCTCACTATTAACTAAAGAGCATTTATGTAAGAGGAGCTGTGTTTTGTATCAGTTACATACAGAGTTGAACTACATATGGTCCGTATGAGTAGGAAACAGAGTTTTTTTTTCAGGCATGTCATGGTTCTTGTGTAGGAGACGCTGGAGAAGAAGCATGCCTTCTTGCGTTAAAACAGAGGTGTTCCATGGATGAGAACACTGGTCTGAATTTCCTTTCAGAAAACGGAGTTAAAACAAGATCTATGTCTTCCTACAAAGCAAGAGTTCATTTCGGTTAACCAAGTGAATTTTGGGCTTAAATTTTTACACGTTCGAAACACCATCGCGATTCTCACTATCAACTAAAGAGCATTTATGGTAAGTTTAGCTGTGGTTTGTATCAGTTTCATAAGCAGAGTTGAACTACATATGGTCCGTATGAGTAGGAAACAGAGTTCTTTTTTTCAGGGGCATGCTAATGGTACTTGCTGTATTGGAGACGCTCCAAAGAAGAGCTTGCTTTCTTCCGTTAAAACAGAGTGTGTTACCATTGATGAGAACACTGGTATGAATTTCCCTCCAAAACGGAATTAATACCCAGGATATGTGTCTTCCTACAAGCAAGAGTTCATGTCTGGTAAACCAAGTGAATTCTTGGGCTCAAATGATTTTACCAACTGTTCCCAAACCCAACGCGATTCTCACTATTCACTAAAGAGCATTTATGTAAGTGGAGCTGTGCTTGTATCAGTTTCAGAAGCATAGTTGAACTACATATGGTCCTTATGAGTAGGACACACAGTTTCTTTTTTTCTTGGCAGTCCATGGTTCTTTCTGTATTAGAGACGCTGGAAAGAAGACCTTGCTTCTTGTGTTAAAACAGAGTCTGTTCCATGGATGAGAATACTGGTCTGAAATTCTCTTCAGAAACGGAGATAAACGCCAGGATCTGTGTCTTCCTACAAGCAAGGGTTCATTACTGGTAAACCAAGTGAATTTTGGGCTCAAAGGATTTTACACAGATCAGGAACCCAACGCGATTATCACTATTAACTAAAGAGCATTTATGTAAGAGGAGCTGTGGTTTGTATCAGTTTCATAAGCAGAGTTGAACTACATATGGTCCGTATGAGTAGGAAACACAGTTCTTTTTTTCAGGGCATGCTCATGGAACTTGCTGTATTGGAGACCATGGAAAGATTCGCTTGCTTCTAGCGTTAAAACAGAGTGAGTTCCATTGATGAGAAGACTGGTATGTATTTCCTTTCTGAAACGGAATTAAACCACAGGATCTGTGTCTTCCTTCAAGCAAGAGTTCATTTCTTGGAAACCAAGTGAATTTTGGACTCAAATGATTTTACACAGTTCAGGAACCCAACGCGATTCTCACTATTAACTAAGGAGCATTTATGTAAGAAGAGCTGTGGTTTGTATCAGTTACATAAGCAGAGTTGAACTACATATGGTCCGTATGAGTAGGAAACACAGTTCTTTTTTTCAAGCCTTGCTCTTGATTCTTGCAGTATTGGAGACACTGGAAAGAAGAGCAAGCTTCTTGCGTTAAAACACATTGAATTCTATGGATGAGAACACTGATCTGAATTTCCCTCCAGAAACGGAGTTAAACCCCAGGATCTGTGTCTTCCTACAAGCAAGAGTTCATTTCTGGTAAACCAAGTGAATTTTGGGCTCAAATGATTTTACACAGTTCAGGAACCCAACGTGATTCTCACTATTAACTAAAGAGCATTTATGTAAGAGGAGCTGTGTTTGTATCAGTTACATAAGCAGAGTTGAACTACATATGGTCCGTATGAGTAGGAAACAGAGTTCTTTTTTTCAGGGCATGATCATGGTTCTTGCTGTATTGGAGACGCTGGAAAGAAGAGCATGTTTGTGCGTTACAACAGAGTGAGTTCCATGGATGAGAACACTGGTCTGAATTTCCATTCAGAAACGGAGTTAAACCAAAGGATCTATGTCTTCCTACAAGCAAGAGTTCATTTCTGGTTTACCAAGTGAATTTTGGGCTCAAATGATTTTACACAGTTCAGAAACACATCGCGATTCTCACTATCAACTAAAGAGCATTTATGTAAGTTTAGCTGTGGTTTGTATCAGTTTCATAAGCAGAGTTGAACTACATATGGTCCGTATGAGTAGGAAACAGAGTTCTTTTTTTCAGGGCATGCTAATGGTACTTGCTGTATTGGAGACGCTCGAAAGAAGAGCTTGCTTCTTCCGTTAAAACAGAGTGTGTTTCATGCATTAGAACAGTGGTCTGAATTTCCCTTCAGAAACGGAGTTAAACCCCACGATGTGTGTCTTCCTACAAGCAAGAGCTCATTTCTGGTAAACCACGTGAATTTTGGGCTCAAATGATTTTACACAGTTCAGGAACCCAACGTGATTCTCACTATTAATTAAAGAGCATTTATGTAAGAGGAGCTGTGTTTTGTATCAGTTACATAAGCAGAGTTGAACTACATATGGTCCGTATGAGTAGGAAACAGAGTTCTTTTTTTCAGGGCATGATCATGGTTCTTGCTGTATTGGAGACGCTGGAAGAAGAGCATGCTTCTTGCGTTACAACAGAGTGAGTTCCATGGATGAGAACACTGGTCTGAATTTCCATTCAGAAACGGAGTTAAACCACAGGATCTATGTCTTCCTACAAGCAAGAGTTCATTTCTGGTAAACAAAGAGATTTTTGGGTTCAAAAGGTTTTACACAGTTCAGAAACCCATCACGATTATCATTATTAACTAAAGAGCATTTATGAAGAGGAGCTGTGGTTTGTATGAGTTTCATAATCAGAGTTGAACTACATATGGTCCATATGAGTACGAAACACAGTTCTTTTATTCAGGGCATGCTCATGGAACTTGCTGTATTGGAGACACTGGGAAGATGAGCTTGCTTCTTGCGTTAAAACAGAGTGTGTTCCATTGATGAGAAGACTGTTATGAATTTCCTTTCTGAAACGGAGTTAAACCACAGGATCTCTGTCTTCCTACAAGCAAGAGTTCATGTCTGGTAAACCAAGTGAATTCTGGCCTCAAATGATTTTACACTGTTCCCGAACCCAACGCGATTCTCACTATTAACTAAAGAGCATTTATGTAAGTGGAGCTGTGGTTTGTATCAGTTTCATAAGCATAGTTGAACTACATATGGTCCTTATGAGTAGGCCACACAGTTCTTTTTTTCTTGGCAGCCTCATGGTTCTTGCTGTATTAGAGATGCTGCAAAGAAGACCTTTCTTCTTGTGTTAAAACAGAGTGTGTTCCATGGATGAGAATACTGGTCTGAAATTCCCTTCAGAAACGGAGATAAACCCCAGGATCTGTGTCTTCCTACAAGCAAGGGTTCATTTATGTTAGAGGAGCTGTGGTTTGTATCAGTTTCATAAGCAGAGTTGAACTACATATGGTCCTTATGAGTAGGAAACAAAGTTCTTTTTTTTCAGGGAATGATTATGGTTCTTGCTGTATTGGAGACTCTGGAAAGAAGAGCTTGCTTCTTGCGTTAAAACAGAGTGTGTTTAATGGATGAGAACACTGGTCTGAATTTCCCTACAGAAACGGAGTTAAACTAAAGGATCTCTGTCTTCCTACAAGCCAGAGTTCATTTCTGGTAAACCAAGTGAATATTGGGCTCAAATGATTTTACACAGTACACCAACAAAACACGATTCTCACTATTAACTAAAGAGCTTTTATGTAAGAGGTGCTGTCGTTTGTATCAGTTTCCTAAGCAGAGTTGAACTCCAAAAGAAACCAATCGCCCATGTTTGCAGGGATTACCCTATTCCTCAAGGACAGGCCATTATAGAAAGGACTCATCAAAATTAAAATGACAAATAGAGAGGCTACAAGCTTCTATATGGGTTATTTTACTCCTCATACAATGGTCTTATCCCATGCCCTGTTTGTGCTCAAATCATCTGAATACAAATGACAAGGGACTCACTGCAGCCCTGATTTCATTGGGATCGTGAATTCATAAGACTCCTTTGCCACTAGTATATTGGAAAGGACTTGTTGTCGGTACATGGAAGGGACTGGGATGTTCTTATAAACCTCGGGACGAGGGTATGCTTGTTTTCACCACAGGATGCCCGACTCCCCCATCTGGATCCCAGATCGCCTTATCCGACCTGCAAAGGGAAAAGAGAAGGCCCAAGCGCCGCTGGAGAAAGCCAGCAGGAGGAAACTGGTGACGGACATGAAATAAGATGAAGCTCAGCCGCAAGAAACCGAAAGTGACTTGGTCACAGATTCGGCTTCTGACATCAGAACGCAAGAGAAAAACTTTTAATTGAACAGGGGAAACCCTTACAGCTTCTTTTTTATTTCCTTGCCTTTCTAGCTTTAATTTCCACCCCACTGCCGGTCACTCAGGGAATTTCCTACTGGGTGTATGTTCCTAATCCCCCGATTATTCAGCCCGTAGGATGGTTAGATCGGGGAGCCTATCAAGGTGTTAAGCAATGACTCAGTCAGATTGGGTGGAGCACAGGATTCTGACGCTCGAAGCAGCTCCTCTCCTTAATAAATTTTGAGGGCAGAGCAGATTCGCTCCAATCTGCCTGACGCTGCAGGGGAAAGTGCCTTACGGCTGCTTTCCGACATCTTACAGGACCTTCCTGACTGAGAGCCCAGACAGGGCAAACACTGGTAAGGAGTGGATGTGGGAGCTCCAGATACAGACTTAGGAATCAATTGTATAAGGATAATTTACTCAAGTCAATCTCATTCCTATCACTCCCTGTTTCAAAAGTACCGGATAAAGATCAATTTTGGGATTCTTCTCTGTCCAAATTCCCAGCATGGTTGACTTGCGGTTTTCCAAACCATATGGAAGATGAGCTGGGGTTTGTATCAGTTTCATAAGCAGAGTTTGATCTACATATGGTCCCTATGAGTAGGAAACACAGTTCTTTTTTTGAGGGGCGTGCTCCTTGTTCTTGCTTTTGGACATGGAGAGCCTCTTAGGAGATGGTTCTCTCCAGGCTTTGTAAAACCTACATGGTTTGCAGAACAGGACAACATTACTAGGAGACATTCTGGTTTGTTTAGGCTTGTTGCAGCTTCCAACATGATGTTAGAAAAAAGACCTAACCATACTCAATCAGAGGCCGTTGGCCTTTAGAGCCTGCATGTGTTCCCTAATGCTATGCTCTTAGCACAATCTTCCTTTATTAATATTACCCAGGATGGTAATTCTTTTCAGATAATATGTAATTCTTGTAAATTGACTAATTGTATCACTTCCGCGGAGCCAAAAGATCTAGGACGGTTCTCATAGTCCGGCGACCTCCATTTGTCATGGTGCCTGTAGAGTTGGGCCCTGAACCTTGGTATGACAATTCGGCCTTGCAAGTTTTAAATACTTTAAAAGATTTGATACGTCCAAAACAGTTTGTTGCTGCTTTGATTCTAGGTATTACTGCTCTAATTTCGATTATTACTACCTTTGCTTTTGCAACAACCACATTAGTTCAGGAAATTCATACAGCTCATTATGTCAATACTCTTAATAAGAATATTACTATGGCTTTACTTGAGCAAGAAGCTATAGATAAAAAATTAGAGTCTAAGATCAATGTTTTGGAAGAAGTGGTTTTGGCCCTAGGACAGGACATTTCCAACCTCAAAAGCACAATGTCTACTCGCTGGCCATGGTAAATTCAAATCCATCTGTGTTACCCCGTTGCCTTATAATGCTTCCCAGCCTTGGGAGAAGGTTAAGGCTCATTTGCAGGGAATCTGGCATGATACGGATATTACCCATGATCTGGCCTCTTTACAGAAAGATATTTGGGCTATGAGTCAGGCTCATTTGCAAATAGGCAGATTACAAGATCTAGCTACAGAAATAAAAAAAGGAATTAAGGATATGAACCCCATAGATTGGCTACAATATTTTATTTTTATTGGAGTGCTCATTTTACGAGTAGTGCTTGTTGTTTTTCTTTTTCCTTGTCTTATTAAATGTCTCTATACTTCTGTGAAGACAGTGCACCAGGACGTGTTTGAGCTTCATTTTAAAAACAGAAAAGGAGGAACTGCTATGCCCACAGCTGTGACACCTTTATAGCTGTAGCAAGTATGCCACTGCGCTGGGGCCCAGCAGCTGAAGGGTTGAGGTTAGAGCTTCCTGGAGCGTGGCCTCAAGCGGTTCCCCCACAATCAGCAATCATCATGCAGCCTGAGGATCCCAGGAAGCCCTGGAGAACGAAATGGCCTTGACGACAGTCCTTGTTGGCACTAATCATGATCTTTCTCTGTATGTCTTATCTGTGTGTTCTCCAGTTAACAACACGACCAGTACAGGTAGGCACCAACATGACTGACCCAGGTCACATGTACCCGGAGCACCTCCATTTATCAGACCAGTGTATAAGGAAGCTCAAAAGACTTCCTCAAATACATCTCTGGGGTCGTTCCTGTTTAGAGTAGAGCAGCGAGAGCCCTTGTCAGAAACAGCCAGAGAGCCCAAAAATGAAAGTAAAAATAAAAATGTTATGAGGGAGTAAACATAGCATGCCAGACCCTTCTAGAGAGAAAGAGTTAAAGAAAATTCCTCAGCACACACTTCCCGGGGGGTATACACTGTACTTTTTAGGAGGGAGCTGGTCCACAGCCCCTAGGTGGACCCCCAAGGTGGAAGTTACCTAGAGCAGCTCCCATATACAGGAAGTTATGATGAAGTTGGGAACAGATGGGTAAATTATGAGGGGAAAAAACGGCTTGGAAAGCAAATGGGTATATCATAGTAAAATATAACCCAGACTGGCAAGAGTTTGGCTCCCCACAGATGTGGTCGCTGGCGCGAGACAGATTTCACAAAATTCTGAGATCATGCCCTCAGACAATAGCCACAATGAACTCCCGCTGCGGAAGTGATACACAAAAATAGATATGGAAGTCTCTTGTTATTGTTTCTTGGGGATTCTGAGTAATTGTAAAAAATAATGGTCTGATGTAACCCCCTGCCAAATTCCTCGATTGTAAAAGTATATAAGCATTGCCTATACAGAAGTAAAATTGCAGCAGCACATCAACATATGTGTCTGTCTGTCATTCTCCTCTCCGATTCCTGACTTCTCTTGGCTTTCGCCCTGGTACTCCCGCAGTGGTGGTCTCCCTCTGGCTGGTCTGCGGCAAATGCTCTTTAGTTAATAGTGAGAATCGTGTTGGGTTCATGAACTGTGAAAAATCATTTGAGCCCAAAATTCACTGGGTTTCCCAGAAATGAACTCTTGCTTGTAGGAACACACAGATCATGTGGTTTAACTCCGGTTCTGAAGGGAAATTCAATCCAGTGTTCTCATCCATGAAACACATGCTGCGTTAACGCAAGAAGCATCCTCTTTTTCCAGCATCTCCAATACAGCAAGAACCATGAGCATGCCCAGAAAAAAAGAACTGAGTTTCCTACTCATACAGCCCATAT
>NW_023412249.1:0-14999 GCF_903995425.1 Onychomys torridus
AGAGCAGCAGGCATTTGGAGGAGTTAGTTATGATTATTTTCAGCACTCTGGCATTATCAGTTTCTTATTTTGCAGGGACTTATACCTAATCTATGGTGATGAGAGAAAGGCACAACAGCCTTTTAGGTGAGAATTTTGTGGTAAATGGGAATGCCTTTAAGATAATGCCTGTCAAGCCTCCACTAGTACACTCAAAAATCCCATAACTGTAGAGAAATCTTAAAAAATGTTTGGATTGTGAAAAATTCTTTACTTTAGGGATTCATGTCGGTTACGATGGACTTTAATTAGATTATTTTGTGAGCTTTCTCAATGGAATTAGCAATTCTTCTTGGCACCCTCCTGAGGTGATTGATATCAAGAGGAGACCTTACAAATTTAGGGAAGGATCTGTTCACGGACACATCACCTCTTTCACTTTGGTCACACCTATTGTTCCTGCTGCTGGTTCTTCGTTTTAGAATGCTTCATTCCGGTCAACTAAAATATCTTTTAAGATTATATTGGCAATACTTTCTCATGACAAAATGTACACGTTACTAGTTGATTACAGGTACAACACTTTACTGGGGGAGACCACTCTCTAATTAAAATCTTTTTAGGACTATACACATTAGTAACTTGTATGGAGGAATCGTTCTCGCAGAAGGGCATAGAAAAAAAACTAACCCAAAATTAAAAATAATAAACCATGCTTGGCTATTGAGTACCTCTTAAGACTTTTCTTTTGTCTTATATTTTTTTATTCCTTTATTCTTTTCTTACGATACAGGTAACAAGTACACTCATGGAAGACCACCTCAACCAGGGTTTCCCTCTTTCACTTTTTCCCTATTGGGCGGGTTCCGTAGAACTCACAATGCCTATGGACACTCAGTATGCCATTACATTTGAATGCTCAGCTGGTACACCAGACCAATTCTCCTCTCAAGAGGAGTTAAGGCAAGGGAACAGCCTTCCCAGACATCGTTATCACAAACTCAATGAATATAATTATAAAAACAAGTTTACGGTTACAGACAACTATAGGGGCAGGCACGTGCGCTTTAACTATATAGCTAGTTAGGTGTATGGGGATGGAGGGTTAACTCCTCATAATAACAGCATGTAAGAGAAGGGAGGATTTTGTCTGAGAGGCCATAAGTGTGGTTGCATTAAATTCAGAGTCCAGTACAGTCATACCAAATTCCTACTGATAGCCCACTAGCCATTGGATGTCCAGACCCAACACTGAACAAAACAACACCTAACAGGAACAGACATAAAGCCTTATTATTGCATTAAATGGTATCCTTGGAATGGGGCTGACCAAAAGGACCCTCCCAATCTATTGGCTTTTTGTAGGGAGGATATGGCTCTCGTAAGTGTATATTGGCGCATCTGTGGTCGCGCATCGTAGTTACTTTATGAGAGCACCTAGGGCTTGTGGGTGTTTTATTGGGGAGATATTATTTCCTAGTGGTCCATGTTTTTTTCGTGGGCTACCTCTATGGGTGATAACTTAAGAATACCTGGTCTGGACGTCTGCGCCACACTTCTCTGCATTGAAGATTTCTCTCTTCTTCGTGCCAACCTTCTTTATGTTGGGAGGGGTTCTACCTAAACCATCGAGGGCTGCCTTAATCTAGTTCGGGGCTGTTGGGCTGAGTCGCGTGTTCTCCGATTTGGCTGCCACAGGCTTACCTGGAGACTCTGACGTGACACGGTCATCTATCCAATGAGATTGGGCACTCCAGCATGGTCACTCGGGACCCCACGTGGGCTTCTCTCAGTAACCAGAGATGTGATGAAACGCTGCACGTCTTAGGAATCTAATCATTGATTAAACGGCTAATTTCAATTGGTTTTCTCTTCATTGTGGCCTTACTGCTTCTCCTCAATTCACCTCTCTTTCTTTTTTGGGTGTGTGCAGGTCTTGCATGGATTTAACGATCCTAGGCGTCTCTGCATCAATTACCCGCCAGAAATGCCTGGTTCTGGCCTCAAATGGGCTGAGGGTAGTTTGGTTAAGGGGACTTCCATTAGGAGTCCACATGCTGTCTCGCTAGTATGGCTATGTCCCTCAAGTCATCTACTAGGGAAGTTCGCTTGCCTCACCAACTCCCTCGCAGAGACTTCTCTCTCTTTCTGAGCCATCCTCATTTTTAACGAAGACATCAGAGAGTTTTCATCACACGGAGAGAGACCTAGACATCTCATGACCAGGGAGAGGTACAGTAAGGGGAATGATTGTGGTCGAATTATGGATTAAAGATTGTAACATGTGTTGCCTGGTTCCTCAGTCCTTCTAATCCCTTCAAAGCCTTTTCGCCCTTTGTTTTCTTCCTAAGGGAGGTGGCTCGGGTTTTTCCAGAGGCTCTGATATCACCCATCTCATAGTACTAGAGAAGTTGCCTGTGCCAAATGTTTACACCTCAATAAGCATTCCAAGAAGTTCTCCCACTAGTCACTTGTTCCTATAGGGATTGTCCCCTAAATATAATCACCATCGTGCCAGTTTGGTTCTTCCCATACTCCTCTCCTCCATCTTCTTCCCTAACCTGAATCCACCTACCTCTCCAAAAATGGTCAGCTAATCTACCAGTTTTAACCTAATACAAAAGACTTTTTTATATTTGCTATTTCACTCCGAGGGTGACGGTACATAACGTGTTTCCCCCTTTAATAGAGACGTCCTCATTTTTGAACTTCTCCTTTTTTAATCTATCTACTCCTGGGGGGCTTTGATTGGTTATAGGCAATGAATTACTCATTTCACTCATTTCTAAGTGGAACTCATTGCCCCGTATGAGATAAAGGGAATAGCTTAATTTCTTTTGTCTGTGAAACAAAACTTATCAACATAGTTCTATCATTTTCGAAATGATTGCAAACGCATTTGCCTGTAAAAAGTATAACATTGGACTCAAAGCAAACAGAATGTGGCATATACAACCACACACTCATCATCTTACCACGACCATACTTCACAACACAACACACAGCAATTATGAGTTCAATTCCCTAAATTTTATAACTTATGTCGCATAGGAATTATTATTAATTGTTATAACGCAAAGTAAGGCTTATAACCACCTTATAATAACAGCTATTGTGAATGAGAAACCAGTTCTCTTCATTTACACACTAATAAATGTCAAATATCCGGAATTTAATTCTCGTCGACAGACTAGGTATATACCTTACTAATTAAATGTTCCATATGTTTTAAAATCTGCAATTAAAGGTCATTATCGCAAGGAGGGAGAGACAGGGGAACACATGGCTGATGTGTAAAACTACATTAAACGAACCAATAATATAATTACAACAAATAACAAAAGGGAGAGAAGATTATAACAATCCATTCCTGTTCACTCTGGATACTGTCAAGGAGAGAACTGGTATAACCATAACCTCTCGCAGGTCATCTTACACTATTTAAAGTGTATAATTCAACTACCATTTCGAAGAAAAAATCTAGTATGCTATGATTTCATGACTATACCCACGATTGCACTTTTGGGCTCAGATGATCACAAATTCCCTGGTACAGTCTAGATAAAGATGGGATGTTATAGGTCTTGAAGGATACTTCAAACCCTTAGAGAAAATAGGAAACTTGGTAGAGATATATAACCACTCAGAGGGTTTTCATACGTATTTTTCTTTCCTTCATTTTACAAGCATTATCTTTGTAGTTACCTAGTATGGCTTTAGATACTTTCTATCTTCCTAAAATGAGGGTTATAAAAAAGTATAGAATGTTGGCATATGTTTATCCCCTATCATATAGTTCCAAATCTTCAGAAAGCGCAATTTACAACGCAATCACTCTGTATTAACGAGCCCCATGGAGACACTCATTTAGATTTCGCATTTGATTACTTAACTTATCAATTTATCGTGGGCTCTATTGTCTTTACTGATCGAAAATGATGACAAACGAAATTCCTAGCTTTAAAATTTGGTGAAATTAATTTTAATATACCGGTACAGCAATAACTTCTCTCCTTTATTATTTGCCGTTCTAGCTGTTATTTCTCAAAATGAAAGGGAGGGTCAGATTTTCACTAAATTGGTATCTTACTTATGTTCGTTTTGGGACCTTTTTAACCCTTAGCACAATTGGGACCACCTCAGTTTAAAGGGCCTAGCTATGTCTGTAGGCATGGGGAGATGAATTGGGGATGGCAGGGTATATCCTTCTCGAATAGTCCAACTGACAAAGTGTCATTTAAGTTATGGTTCTTGGATAAATTATATGAATATGAACCAACATAATAGAAAATGGGTCCACCTGACTATCTAATTTTGACATTTATATAAGTTACAGGTTGCTCGTCAGGTGATATGAGAATGCAGTAGATAATCGTTGTTTATTCTTGTCCCCCATGTCTGGGGTTTTGTGTTTCAATTTATTAACCTCCAGCAAGCCTCATAGTCTAATTTGTGCAGTGTTCCTATTGATTACATATTTCTTTTGGTTTTATCATTGGACTCATGTAACTTGGCTTTTTAAACATGTTGACGAAGGAGACGGCTAAGTATTTGGGATGACGATATATCTGTAGCTGAAACCGTAATTTCCATTTTTTGGTTATGAAAGGGTGAATTTAAAAACCTTTTCAATGGTTTTTGTCAAAGCACAACATTTTCAATTTTTGTATTGCATTTTCCTCTTCTACTTTGTTTATTTTGGTACATTTGAGTGTTGATTCAGGGGTCACTTTGCCAAAACAAGGGTTACTAATTTACTTTGAGATCCATAACTAAACCTCCCTGATTATATTTGTTGGTTTTGTAAAGATCACTGTTCCCTGGGTAGTTTTTTGTATTTTGTAAAAAATCCATGTCTGTTTGGATTAATGTGAGAAAATCTTCAAGAAGAGACTATGTTGAAAGGCCCTCACTGTTTTCTTCAGGATAAATTTGGGGAGAATTCGTTGCAGATCCATTTATTAATAGGTTGAACATTATAGGGAAAGAAAACTATACCATGAGCAAGAGGTGCAGTTGGATAATGGATTAAAGCAATAAAACTGCAGTTTTGTGCCTGCAGACAAAGGCAATCCATGATCATTGCAACACGAGACTCAGAGAGTAAGGGAATGAAGCCATTCTGTAGAAAAGCCTAGATGAGCTAAAATGATATGGCTGTTTTCCATTTTTTTGCTTCTTAGAATTGCTTAGTAACGTCACACTATCCCCAGAGGCTGTTTGCTTTGTTGTTTAATTACTGTAAAAATAAACAGAGAAGAGGATTCTGATCATGGGAGAACTGATCACAGAAAGAAATTAGTTATTATAGTAGTATTGTGCAAACTATGGAGAAATTTTCATTCAATGCATTTCACTCATATTCTAAGCTGATGTTCTTGGTACCGCTCCAATACATATTAAAGAAACCACCAGAGGCTGGGAGTAGGCTGTTGATGTGACAAATGACTAAAATGTGGAAGAGGGTTATAGAAGTGGGCAAAAGTTGTTGATGGAAAGATCTTTTAATCAGTTGGTTAACAGAAGTCTTAAAGGGGGATCTTGTAGGAGTCAATGTGAAAGGGTTGGCTCTGTTTAGCCTCAGAGGAACAGTCAGGAAATTGTGGGAATCTCCTCCTCTACAAACCAGAAACGAGATCCAAAGAATAATACAAGATGGTATCTGGAGAACAAGAATGATGTAGTTATGTTATAGAAGATCTAGAGAGATCACTACAAGTAATTCAGAGAAACTGAACTGTGGTCCAGGGGCTCATATTGTGCAGACATGAACATGAGGCATAGCACAGTAATTTCCCAGCTCATAATCTGGCTGTTGATCCGCTGCTGCTTCCTGTAAGAAGCTGAAGAAGCAGGAGGGAGTCTGTGATCAACAAGAATCAAGACAGTCCTGCAGCAGGGTCTCACAGGATTTTCAGCAAGCTAAAATCATAAGGAATAGATTTTCTGTGTATAATCTTTCTACCTTTAGATAAATTTATGGCTCAGTATTTTATTACTTTTGTTGCTAAGAATATTAATTTTTATCCTTTCATTTCCTGACTGATAAAACTGTTGTACTATGGAATTACAGAATTTCCTTTGGATTTTTATATTTTATTGGACTTTTTCAATTCATAGACATAAGCAGCCATTTTCACACATTCATGGTAAATCCTTGCTCCCAGCCATTGTGCCTTGGTCTTCTGCTTCCTCCTCCACTCTCCTTGTGGGCATGATCATTACCGAAGCCTCAATGGGGGTTGGAACTTCCAGGCCAATGCTGGGATGGCTATCCACTACAAAATCCTTTACCTGGAACTCATTTCTTAGAAGACATCAGAGAGTTCACACAGGAGAGAGACCTCACAGATGTAAGGAATGTGACAAATCCTTTTCCCTTTTCTCAAATCTTAGAACACATCAGAGAATTCACACTGGGGAGAAACCTTACAAATGTATGGAATGTGCCAAGTCCTTTAATAAGAACTCAAACCTTAAAAAACATCAGAGTGTTCATACTAGAGAGAGATCCTACACTTGTAAGGAATGTGGCATATCTTTATCTACAAGGTCAACTCTTGGAAGGCATCAGAAACTACATACTGGAGAGAAACTTTACAAATGTATGGAATGTGACAGATCCTTTTCCTGTTACTCAAACCTTAGAAGACATCAGAGAATTCCTACTGAGGAGAAACCTTACAAATGTATGGAATGTAACAAGACCTTTACCCAGAACTCAAACCTTAAAACACATCAGATGGTACATACTGGAGAGAGATGTTACACATGTAAGGAATGTGGCATATCTTTATCTACAAGTTCAAATCTTGAAAGGCATCAGAAACTACACACTGGAGAGAAAGTTTAAAAATGTATGGAATGTGACAAATCCTTTACCTCAGAATCATTTCTTTGAAGACATCAGAGAGTTCATACTGGAGAGAGACCTTACAGATGTAAGGAATGTGACAAATCCTTTTCCTGTTGCTCAAATCTCAGAACACATCAGAGAAATCACACTAGGGAGAAACCTTACAAATGTATGGAATGTGACAAATCCTTTTCCAGAACTCACAACTTAAAACACATCAGAGGGTTCATGTTAGAAAGAGATCTTACACATGTAAGGAAATGTGGCACATCTTTATCTACAAGTTCAAATCTTGAAAGGCATCAGAATCTACATACTGGAGTGAAACTTTACAAATGTAGCAAATGTGACAAATCATTTACTACATGGTCATTTCTTAGACAACATCAGAATCTTCATACTGGAGTGAAACCTTAAAAATGCCTGGAATGTGACAAATTATTTACTTACATGTCCAGACCTTAAATGTGTGGTATTTTGTGTATATTGTATGTGAGCCTATTGTGTCCTCCTGATTCCAGAATGTTAGAAAATCCATCATAAGATGTGATTATATTGAAATTTTCTGGATGAGTAATTGTCTTCATCATCTACATCCCTCATTTCTTCAAGTCTACTTATATCCAGGAAAACATTCTGTCTGGTAACATGTGGTCTAACAACTTTTTTGTTACATGGTCCATGGACATTCTGGGATGAGACTGTGAACTACTCCCAAGAGGAGTGGGAATGCCTGGACACTGTTCAGAGGGCTTTGTACATTGATGTGATGTTGGAGAATTACAGCAACCTGGTTTCTGTGGGAGAGGACATTTGCTTCTAAGTAATCCTTTTTATATACTGGCTTTATAAGTTGTAAACTCTTAAGCTTTCTTAGAAACAACAGAAGACTATGGAAAGTTTGGTATTAGAAAACAACTTTTGCATGGTGTTTAATATTTTTCTTTCCATTTTGCATGTTAGAAGTGTCATACACCCCAAATTTGGTTCTATAATGCATTCAGAAATTTAGTATCATATAATATTTATACTCATACTTTTAAGCTCCAATTGCATCGCTGTACGTCACATAGTTTTAATGGTAAGAAAACTCAAAATGTGCAAATTCAGAAATACTCCTCAAATATGCGAAAGATTCTGATGGGAAAGAGCCATTGGAAATCATTCCCAGTTTCCTCTAGTTTGTGTTTTCTTCTGGTACTAAGCACAATACTGTGTTAGACTTCTGTATTCCTTCTTAACATATCTAGCATTTGTCATGGGCTACCTAACAGAACATATGGTTGATGAAAGGTAGACCTGGACACCTGTAAAGAGCAAATTAGATTGTCCATGAATGTGGAGAACAGAGAGTATCCACAACTAGGGTGGGTTAGTAAATTAGCAGGACAACCTTGAAACCTTCAGGTTAAAGAGAAAGCAAGAGGTGAAAATGGTTTTGTGAAATTCAATTCCACTTAAAATGATTTCTGATCATTAACTTACTGCAGTTTTCTGTCCCCTGGATGCATCCTGCCTATGGTAACTATTAGATGTAACTGAAGTTTTCTGGTCCCACAGTCACAAGCCATGAGCTGTCACAAAGCTAATTACTGATTCCACAGTTTCTTGATCCATCTTGTGCCAATAGACATTTTTGGTAAGGACTAGTTATTTGTTATTAATCACAGACCCTTGAAGGCTGTTGTGCTATTTTTTGAGAACACATTGAAATACAGTGAGGGAAGAATGTCTAAGTGGTTGCTGGTTCACTTATTATAAGAGAAAACTGAGGTTAACCAACATTTATCAAAATAGCAGACCTGCTAATCTGAGTTGTATTCATTTATAGGGAACTATTGCAAATATGATCCTATACATCAACATGTGAGGACTGAAAAGGAGTCTTGTCAGTGTAATGGGCTTGGTAAAATCGTTCATGACCCCTCCACATGTGCTTGTTATAAAACAAGTGAAACTCCTGAAAACTCTAATAACTACAAGTGCAGTAATCACAGGGATACCTTTATTGAGTCTTCAAACCCAACTAGACATGAAAGCATGCACACTGGAGAAGAACCTTGCAAATCTAATGACTGTGAGAAATTCTTAAATTGGAGTTCCAACCTTACTCAAAATCAGAGACTCTACACTGCCAAGAAAGAGCACAGGCAGGGAGAATATGATGATTATTTCAGCTCTATATATAGTCTTTTGCCACAACCAATCTACATTGGAGAGAAACCACAGCAGTGTGGGGGGAAATGTTTCAGTAATGCCTCAAGCCTGAGTGTACATAAGAAAATTCATACTGGAGAGAAAGCTTACAAATGTATGGAATGTGACAAATCCTTTACTTGTGATTCATATTTTAGAAGACATCAGAGAGTTCATACTGGAGAGAGACCTTACACATGTAATGAATGTGACAAATCTTTTTCCCATTGCTCAAATATTAGAATACATAAGAGAATTCACACTGGGTAGAAACCTTACAAATGTATGGAATGTGACAAATCTTTTACCCAGAAATCACAACTTAAAACACATCAGAAGGTTCATACTAGAGAGAGATCTTCCACATGTAAGGAATGTGGAATATCTTTATCTACAGGATTAACTCTTGTAAGGCATCAAAATCTACAAACTGGAGTGAAACTTTACAAATGTAGGAAATATGACAAATCTTTCATTAAGTGCTCAAATCTTAAACAACGTCAGAAAATTCATACTGGAGAGAAACCTTACAAATGTGGAGAATGTGACATGTCCTTTTCCCAGAACTCAAATTTTAGGAGACATCAGAGAATCCATACAGGAGAGAGATCATACAGTTGTAAGAAATGTGACAATGCTTTAGTAGTTCTGAAAATCTTAGAAGACATCAGAGGGTCCACACTGGAGAGAGACCCTACAAATGTATGGAATGTGACAAGTCCTTTATCCAGTACTAACATCTTTTTTTTCCATTTTTAAAATTATATTTGTTTTTTTAATTTTACACAGCAGCCATGGGTTCCCCTGTCCTCCCCACTCCTGCCCCCACCCCTACCTTCGCCCAATCCACTTCCCTCCATTCCCATGTCCTCCAGGGCCAAGACTCCCCTGGGGATTCATTTAAACATGGTGGATTCAGTACAGGCAGGTCCAGTCCCCTCCTTCCAGGCTGAGCAAAGAGTCCATGTGTAAGCCCAAGCTTCCAAACACCAAGTTCATGCACTAAGGACAGGTCCCGGTCCCACAGCAAGGATGCCTCCCAAGCAGTTGAAGCTATTCATTTGTCTCATTTATCCAGAGGGCCTGATCCACCTGGGGGCTTCATATCCTTTCATTCATAATTCATGTGTTTCCATTAGTTTGGCTATTTGTCCCTGTGCTTTTTCCACTGTTGAGCTCAACAAATCACGCTCTTACAGTCCCTCCTCTTTCTCGAAAATTGGACACCTGAAGCTCCACCTGGGGCCTGACTGAGGATCTCTGCATCCACTTCCATCAGTTATTGGATGAGAGTTCCAACTCGACTGTTAAGGTGTTTGTCTGTCTGATCACCAGACAAGGTCAGATCAGGCTTTCTGTCAACCATTGCCAGCAGTCTACAGAGGATGTATCATTGTGGATTTCAGGGGACCTCTCCAGCACTCTGCCTATTCCTGTTCTCATGTGGTCTTCATTTATCATGGTCTGTTGTTCCTTGTTCTCCCTTTCTGTTAGTACTCTTGAACGCATTGGCACTGGAGATCACTTTCTAAATATAACGCCAGTCTTCACCAAACCCACATCTGACAGAGGGCTGATATCCAGAATATAGAAAGAACTCAAGAAACTAGACATCAAAATGCCCAACAGTCCAATTAAGAAATGGGCTATAGAGCTAAACAGAGAATTCTCCACAGAGGAAGTTCAAATTCCTGAAAGACATTTAAGGAATTGCTCAACATCCCTAATTATCCGGGAAATGCAAATCAAAATGACTCTGAGATACCAACTTACACCTGTCAGAGTAGCTAAAAACACAGAAGACAGCTTATGCTGGAGAGGATGTGGAGCAAGGGGAACTCTCCTCCACTGCTAGTGGGAATGCAAGCTTGTACAGCCACTTTGGAAATCAATATGGTGCTTTCTGAGAAAATTGGGAATCCATCTCCCCCAAGACCCAGCTATAGCACTCTTGGGCATATACCCAAGGAATGCTCAATCATACCACAAGGGCATTTGCTCAGCTACTTTCATATCAGCATTGTTTGTAATAGCCAGAACCTGGAAACAACCTAGATTCCCTTCAACTAAAGAATGGATAAAGAAAATATGGTACATATACACAATGGAGTACTACTCAGCAGAGAAAATCAATGACATCGTGAGGTTTGCAGGCAAATGGATGGATCTAGAAAAAATCATCCTGAGGAAGGTAACCCAGTCTCAGAAGGACAAACATGGTATGTACATACTCATAGTAGGATACTAGATGTAAAACAAAGATGACTAGACTGCTACATAACTCCAGGGAGGCTACCTAGAAAAGGGGACACTAGGAAAGACCCAAGGATCACCCAATGACAGAGAAATTGATGAGATCTACATGAAAAACCTGGATGAAAGTGAGAGTAATGAAGTGCAAGGTTTGAGGGAAAGAAAGCTTAGGGCAACAGGAGATCCCAGCTAGATCAGTACTCACATCTTAAACAACACCAGAGGGTTCATACCAGAGAGAGGCATTATATATGTAAGGAATGTCGCAAATGTTTATCTACTCATTCAACTCTTAGTGAACATCAGAAAGTACATACTTGAGAGAAACTTTTACAAATGTAGGAAATGTAACAAATCTTTTACTACATGTTCATTTCTTAGACAACATCAGAAACTTCATGCTGCAATGAAACCTTAAAAATGCCTTGAATGTGACAAATTCTTTACCTACATGTCAAATCTGAGAACACATCAGAGAGTACACACTGGAGAGGATTTTACAGGTGTAGAAATGTGACATGTCTTTCACTACTTTTTCATATCTTAGAGCACATCAGGAAATTCATACTGGAGAGAAACTTCACAAATGCAAAGACTATGGCATCTCCTATATCTAGATTTTAATACTAGAAGACATCAGACAGTTCATACAGGACTGAAAAATTCCATTGAGAACCATGTGACATGGTATTTATATGGTGTTCTCTACTTAAAAGACAGAAGTCTACATCACAGAAACATAAAAATCAGAAACTTATGAAAGGGTTTATGGAAGTTTTAAATGTTATAAAATATCAGAGTTTATATTCAAATAAAATTCTACAACAGTAACTGTGTGAACTCTTCTTTATGAGTATGGGCACTTTTTCTACAAAATTTTCTGTGCACTCCATGTTTGTCTGATGCCTGTGTAGTCCTGTAGAGGGCATCAGTTTTCCTTAAGCCCTAGATAAAAAGAGTTGTTAGCTATTGTTTTTGTTGAAAATTGAATCCTGGTCCTCAGGAAAAGCAAACAGTGCTCTTACTCACTAAGCCATATTTCCACCTTAAGGAATTGCTATAATAAAGACATTTATCTTGTCCTACATCTAAAAATAAAAAAATAATGTGAAGCTCTCAACCTCAGCTCTCAGGAAGCAGTAGCAAGTATATTTATGTTAGTCTGAGGCCATCCTGGTCAACATAATCAGTTTCAGGACTGCCAAGAAAACAAAGACACTGTCTCAGTATTATAATAATGATAATAATAATAATAATAATAATAATAATAATAATAATGACAAAATATAGAACATAAATAATATGACAATGGCTCTACATCACAAAACTCATACTTCTGAGAAACATCCTAAATGTATCACATATTATACCATATATAATCCCTATTTCTTGTACATTAAATATAACAGTAACCAAATGCATTCAATTTGACAAATCCTTTATCTAGTACTCAAATTGATGAGATCAAAACAAACCCAACCCGAATGAAAACACAAACGTGCTCCAATAAATGCTCATCATTTGTTCACTTTCAAAATCTTCATACTAGAGCTAAGCCTTAATATAGAAAGAAAGTGATAACCAGTGAAGAGAGAAGCTGTCAATGTTGGTGCAGGCATTTCTGATGGAAATGGTGAAACTGATAAAGTGTGCATAGCTGCTTGAACAGATCCAGCAAAGCTGAGACACAGGATGGCCACTGTGCCATATTAGGCTTTGATCTTCATGTGTAGCATGCTTGGGGCAGGGCATTCATATTTGAGAAACTTTGGGATATTAGGTTGATGGGAAATTTCTTATGAATCATTTATGACTTCCTCCAGAAGTATTGCTTTTAAGATTGCCCAGGAAAGTCCTGAGCATTGTACCCCTCCTGCTTTTAGGGAGATATCATCATCTACTTAAAGGTCTTCCTTATGTCTTAGGGCATCTGATGCACATAAAGAAGGCAGAGATCTCATGTTGAGGCTCTGAGATACTCTTGAAACATCTGCCCCATAATTACTCAGGAATATGAAACTCAGAGCAAAGTACAAGCCTCCTACTAGTATACACTTAGGTGATGATGTGGAATATCCAGCAACAAAATTAGATTGGGTGGAGTACGTCTGCCCTACACAGGTATTTATGTTGATGGGCAAAGACTGTTATAAAAAAGTGATTAAAAAAATGAGGTAGCAGAACCTTCCTTTCTTAGAAAAGTTATCTTGTTCAGGGCTACTGTGTGAGCAAGGACTAAAAGAATACCAGGAACTGACATATAAATAAATTTTATAAAGATACGAAATATGAATATTTTTATGCCACAAATTGAATAATAAGTGCCACAGCTTTGGCCTGAGGATTTTTCTTGGGCACTATGACCACTAAATGTTAATAAAACACTACTTGGATCAAGGCAGTCTGCTTAGGCTGGCTTGAGATATTTGTCTCTGTCTAATGTCCTTGAAGGCACAAGAGTTGCCAGCTTGAGAATGGGCAGCCATATGCCTCTATAGTCTTAGAAGTTTGGTTATGGGGTTGTTGAGTAAAAATGATTGTAAAATTATCTTGGCTTTTTCACAATTTATCAGTGATGACCAAAAGGTGCAATACAAAGTTAAACACATATCCAGAAACAAAAATGACATGATCAATGTTTTGGGACAATGCGAACCTATCCATGTTTACTGATTTCTATATAAACAAAGAAGCTCCTGACTGTTAATCAGTCACTCTGAAAGATTGTCCCAACAACCAAGGTCTGACTCAACCCACTTTCACCTACTCCTTGTCTCCTCTATTTAGCAGGAATCTTAGAAGTTCTTATTAATGAGATCAAACCTGAGGCCAGTTATTGGGGTGTACACTGGAAGATCAGAGAAACAGAACAAGCCTCAGATTTCTCACCTTGCCAGTTCCTCAGCTGGACTTGTTTCCTCAGAGTGGAAGCCTCTGTGTCCTCATCCCAATGGCTCTCAGCTGAACTGGTTCTCAGAAGCCTAAACTCTTAACAAGCCAAATGCTTAACCAGCTAAATGCTTAACCAGGCAAACGCTTCCAGTATCTGGTCCTCATCCCTATATAACTTTCTCTTTTCTACCATCACTCTCTGGAATTATAGGCGTGTATCACCATGCCTGGCTATTTCCAGTGTGGCCTTGAACACACAGAGATCAGCCTGGCTCTGCCTCCCAAATGCTGGGATTAAAGGTGTGTGCTACCTCTGCCTAACCTCTATGTTTAATATTGTGGATGTCCTGTTCTCTGACCACATATAAGTGTATTAGCATGCACAATATTTCAGGTAACATAATAATACCACCACACCTCTCTGGAACTTGTTGACCAAAGCAGGTGCCAACATGTCCTTGCAGCATGTGACCTCACAGGCACGCTCACAAACAATTTAGAAATCCCCAAAGGTCTTTACTCAGTGGTACATAATCTCAGCACTTTGGAGGCAGAAGCAGGTGAATCTCTTGGAGTTCTGCCTGGTTCAAGGTCTATATCCCCAGACAACTAGGGTTACACATAGAAACCCCATATGAAAAAGCAACATAATAAAAAAGTAATACATGAGGGAATGCACCATTTCATTTTGAAGCACTGAAACAATCGGAAGTATTTACTCCACGCTTTAAAATAAAATGACATAGCTTCCATTAACTGCCAGTAGACACTCATGGAGGTTAAGGGAGAGTGTTGGGACCCTCTCACTTCCATGAGGAATGGT
>NW_023412250.1:0-9359 GCF_903995425.1 Onychomys torridus
ATATCCATTCCCACTTTTCTTTTTCTTTTCTTCTTTTTTTGTTTGTATTTTGAGACACATTTTCTTTTCTTAAGGAGAATACTAAATCTAATATTTTCTTCCACCCCCAACCCTATAGCCATCATCCATAACCCTGAGAAACATGAAACCTTTGGGAGAAAGGGCATCAGTTTCTTGGAATTACTACCCGCTGTTTAGGGGGTGATGGTATCTCTGTTGGTTTCTGTAAGAAAGCTCAGATAGGTAAGTCTCACGTACACTAACAGTACATTCTGCAGCCAGTCTCAGAGAAATGGGTAAGACTGACTGAAATTCTGACTATAAGTGTAGTATGATGATGAGTAACATGGCATCATTCTGGACTGGGTAGAGTTGTTGCTCTTGGGGCCCTATCTTCCTTCCGGAGACTTCAGAGATTGCTATTGGGGAAACTTATTTTTATTGTGAAAATCTGGAACATTATAAATATATCAAAATGGAAAGTTTGGATTTAAAGATGACATGACTTGTAAGAAAGGATTCTGATAAGTAAAGAGTGAGTATGGAGAGATTTAGAATCATGAAAACAAGGGTCCCTTTTTATTGGTTTCCTTCCATTCCACACCAGAGGGCTGTTCTGATATGGGACTGAAGAATCTCTCAACTTTTTCTTTCAGCATTATGTTTGGATTTAGAGAAGGGGTGAGCCAATTCCATCTCTAAAACCAGCTTGGTTTATAATTGAATTGGAACCACAACTTTTCTAGATTGAAAGAGATATAGATGTCAGGCAGTGAGATTTTTCCCATGTGTAGATTGGTACCAATAGATTCTTTATTTCTGCGGTAGAATCTGGATATTCAAGGCATTGTGATTTCTGGAAAGTGGGTATTTTCATTATCCTGGAAAGACAAAAATAGAACCCTACCTCAACCCTTGTTTGTTAAATTTTTCTTACAACTTGTAGAGGTTTCCCATTAGCGGATGAGCTTTTATAGCTCCTCAACAGGGCATTTCTCCTGTTTGAATCTAATTTTTATTAATTTTGTTGGTATCCATAGCTTTCTTGTCCTGCAAAAACAAAAGCAAAACCCCTTCCCCAATATAGTACATATCCAGGTTTCCAATCTGAGGTCAACACATCTTTGAAATAAACCAGTTGCAGTTGAAACAGCATGAAAATCTTAATCTCAGGGTCATGGGTTCGCTCTCCACATTGTGCACCAGATATTGGTATCATTATTAAGGCGACTCCACATAGTTAAAAGGGATGTTTATTTTGTGGGGTAACTTACAAGTAAGGCGATAGGTTACAGGGTCCGTGAAAGGAGTAGCACAGTCCAGCGGTGTTCTCTGGAAAACTATGCTCAATTTAACTCCAGCGTCCAGAATCCTGAAAGCAAGAGAACCAGTACATCTGGATCTTGGCCCTGCTTTGTAGACGTGAAATTCATTGAAGCCTCAAAGGTGGTAGTACTTCCAGGTCAAAGCTGGAAAAGCTACTCACTACAGGTGTGTTTTCTTCTTTTTGTTCTAGAGGTTTCAGGCATGCTGTTATGCCACTAGTGTGAGATTTCTTAATCTTTTTTATGTGGGCACTTAGTGCTCTAAATTTTCTTCTTAGCACTGATTTCATAGTGTCCCATAAGTTTGGGTATGTTATACATTCATTTTTATTGTATTCTTGGAAATCTTTAATTTCTTTCTTTCTTGATCCATTGGTGATTCAATTTGGAATTATTCAGTTTCCATAAGTTTATAGGCTTTCTGTAACTTTCATTGTTGTTGAAATCTAACTTTAAGCCATAGTGTTCCAATAAAATATTGGAGGTTATTCCAAGTGTTATATTAAGAGATTTTTAAATTCATTTTACATATCATCCACTGATTCCCCTGTCCTCCCTCCTCCAAGGCCCCAGCATTCGACCCCAGCCCACACCCCATTCCCACCTCCTCCAAGTCAACATCTCCTATGGGAAATCAGCAGAACCTGGTACATTCAGTTGAGGTAGGTCCAAGGCCCTCCCTGCTGCACCAAAGTTGTACAAAGTGTCTCACCATAGGCCCTAGGTTATGAAAAGCCAGTGCATGAACTACGGACAGGACCCAGTCCCATGCCTGAGGGCCCCCTAAAATGTTCAAGCCAAACAACTGTCTCACTTATCCAGAGGGACTATTCCATTACCATGGGGGCTCCTCAGCTATTGGTCCACAGTTCATGTGTCTCCTCTAGTTTGGCTAGTTGTCTCTGTACTTTTCAGTCATAGTCTCCATATGTCTTTTCTTTCTTTCTTTCCTTCTTTCTTTCTTTCTTTCTTTCTTTTTTGTTTTTTGTTTTTTCAAGACAGGGTTTCTCTATGTAGCTTTGTGCCTTTCCTGGAACTCACTTGGTAGACCAGGCTGGCCTTGAACTCACAGAGATCCTCCTGCCTCTGCCACACGAGTGCTGGGATTAAAGGCATGCACCACCACCACCCGGCTCTTCTCCATATGTCTTGCTCTTAGAATCCCTCCTTTCTCTCACCGATTGGACTCCTGCAGCTCTGCCTGGGACCTGGCCATTGATCTCTGCATCTGCTTTCATCAGTTATTGGATGAGGGTTCTATGGTAACATTTAGTGTATTCAGCCATCTAATCACCAGAGTAGGTTAGCTCAGGCACCCTCTCTACCATTGCCAGACGATTCTATGGTGGAATAATCTTTGTGGATTCCTGGGGACCTCCCTAGCACTCTGTTGCTCCTGATTCCCATGGTGTCTTCATTTATCATGGTTTCTCTTTTCTTGTTCTCCCACTCTGTTCTTGATGCAGCTCGAATATTCCACTCCCCTAAGCTGTCATTATCCCTTGCCTTCCATTACCCCCCCTCACCCCCAGTGTACTTCTGTAGATCTCATTCATATCTCCATTGCTATATGATCCCTGTGTCTTTCCTAGGGTCCTCTTTACTAGCTGGCCTCCCTGGAGCTGTGGGTTGCAGTCTGGTGATCCTTTGCTTTACATCTAGTATCCACTTATGAATGAGTACATACCATGTTTGTCTTTCTGAGTCTGGGTTCCCACACTCAGGATGATGTTTTCTGGTTGCATTCATTTGCCTGCAAACCTCATGGTGTCATTGTTTTTTTCTGCTCATTAGTACTCCATTGTGTATCTGTACCACGTTTTCTTTATCCATTCTTCAGTTGAGGGGCATCTAGGTTGTTTCCAGATTCTGGCTATTACAAACCGCCTCCTGTATTCTATGCCACTTTTTTATCTGTTGAGATTTACTTTGTGACCAAGCATGTGTTCTGTTTTAGAGAATGTTTCATGGGGTGCTGAGAAGAATGTATATTCTTTTTTGTTAGGGTTGTATGTTCTTTAGATATCTATTAAGTCCATTTGAGTCATAATGTCTGTTGATTCCCTTATTTCTCTATTAAGTTTCTGTCAGGCAAGCCTGTCATTGGTGAGAGAGGGTATTGAAATCTTCCACTACTAGTGTGGGGTTTGATGTGCAATTTAATCTTCAGTAATGTTTCTTTTACAAATGGTACCACTGTATTTGTGGACATAAATGTTCAGAATCGAAACTTCATCTTGGTTGATTTTTCCTGTGATAACTATGTAATGTCTTTCCCAATGTCTTTGGTTGATTCTGGTTTGAAGGCTATTTTACTCAAAATTAGGATAACTACACCTGCTTCTTAATTCCACTTAATTGGAAAGTCTTTACCCACCATTTCACTCTGTGGTGGTGTCTGCATTTGAAGTTTGGGTGTGTTTCATGTATGCAGTAAATGGATGGATATTGTTTTCATATCCATTCTGATAGCCTGTGCCTTTTTATAGGTGGATTGAGTCCATTGATATTAAGGGATATTATTGACCAGTGATCGGGAATTCCTCTTATTTTCTGGTGGTAGTGTTGTGTGTTTCCTTCTTTTGCATTTGTTGGTGTGCAATTAACTATTGTCTGTGTTTTCATGGGTGTATCTAACTTCCTTAGGTTGGATTTTTTGTTCTAGTGCTTTCTGTAGGGCTGGATTTGTGGATAGATATTGTTTAAATCTGATTTTATCTTGGAATACTTTGTTTACTCCATCTATGGTGATTGAGAG
The DNA here is from genome assembly GCF_903995425.1 of Onychomys torridus. Lineage (NCBI taxonomy): Eukaryota > Metazoa > Chordata > Mammalia > Rodentia > Cricetidae > Onychomys > Onychomys torridus. The sequence continues at coordinate 4,084 of NW_023412250.1, forward strand.
TTTTGCTGGGTATAATAGTCTGGGTCAGCATCCATGGTCTCTTGGTGTCTGCATAACATCTGTCCAGGACCTTCTGGCTTTCAGAGTCTCCATTGAGAAGTCAGGAGTTGTTCTTATGAGTCTGCCTTTATTTGTTACTAGGCCTTTTTCCTTTTGTTGCTCTTAATTTTCTTTCTGTATTCTGTATGTTTAATGGTTCGATTATTTCACGATGAGGGGACTATTTTTGGATGCAGTCTATTTGGTGTTCAGTAAGCTTCTGGTATCTTCACAGGCATTTCCTTCTTTAGATAGGGAAGGTTTCCTTCTGTGATTTTGTTGAATATATTTTCTGCATCTATGAGCTGGTGTTCTTCTTCTTCTATCCCTATTATTCTTAGGTTTGGTCTTTTTATGGTGTCCCAGATTTCCTGGATGACTTGTGTTGTGTCTTTGTTGGCTTTAGTGTTTCCTTCGACTGATGCTTCTATATCCTCTATCATATCTTCAATGCCAGAGATTCTCTCTTTCATCTCTTGTGTTCTGTTGGCTATGCTTGCATCCACAGTTTCTGTTCATTTCCTCAGTTTTTCCATTTCAAGCATTCCTTCAGTTTGTGTCTTCTTTATTGTCTCTATCTCAGTTTTCACATCTTGAACTGATCCTTTCACCTGTTTAATTGCTTTATCTTGGTTGGGTTGGCATTATTTAAGGGATTTATTGATTACTTCCAATTCTTTGTCTTTTCCTTGATTTCTTTAAGGGAATTTTTCGATTCCTCCTTAAGGGCCCATATCATCTTTTTAAAGTTGTTTTTAAGGTTGATTTCTTCTGCTGCTTCTGTGTTGGGATGTTTATGTCTTGCTGGTATATAACCACTAGGTCCTGATTTTGCCATATTAGTCTTTAGGTTGTTGACTATATTTTTGCACTGTTGTCTACCTATCTCTTCTTCTACTCAATGCAAGTTATGTCTATGTTTGAGGGAGCCTCTCTTGGTCTGGTTGATACTCTTGGTCCAATCAGAGCTCTTGGTCCAACAGGAGTTCTTGGTCCAGTGGGGCTCTTTGGTTCAATTGGTGTTGATAGACTCTGTTTCTCAGAGAGCAGCTATGGTCTAGGTGAATGGGTCAGTTAGGGAGGTGGTGTGGGGCTTTAAGGTAACAGGGTCTGGTGGGGGATGGTGGTATTCCGACCTGCCTACTGGCCTGAAACTGGGACTGCCATGTGTGATGGTGTGGTGTTACAGAGTTGTGCCTCTGAGTCCAAAGCCTAGAGACTGTGATATTTGAATATGAGAACAAAAACTCACCTCTTGGTCCAGTTGGTGCTGGTGGGCTCTGACTCTAGTTTGCTTTTGTTTTTAGTTTTATTTTTATTTTACAGGAGCCAAGAGATAGAAGGTTATGGACTTTTGAAGAGTCATTATTTTAAAGAGACTGAAGTTTTCAAGTATTTTAATTTGTTAAAGACTGAAGGGCTTTTACAACTATGCATTTTTAAGTATCACAAGATTAATTGATACCTAGGGAATAACCAAGAAAGGAAAAATTATGGCTTAATAGTGAAGAATTTAGGTGAATTTAGTGAGTAATCAATGATGTTGATTGGTATTTTGGCAATTTGATCTAAACTAGGCTCATCTGGAAGGTGGTAACTTTAAGAAACTGCTTCTGAATTGTCCGTAGGGGAACACTGCGGTGCATTTTCTTGATTAATGTTTAATGTGTCAGAGTCCAGCCCACTAGAGTTCCTGTCATATGTGTTCAGCTTATATTGTTCAGCTTAGTGACCCCTGGATTTAAAGGTAGTGACCAACTTCCTTCTATGGCCTCAGTGTCAGAACTTGTCTTGAGGTTCCTGCCTTGAGTTGGAAAGTGTAAGCTGAACAACACCCTTTCCTCCAAAGTAGAATTTGATCAAATTATTTCGTCACATCAGTAAGTAGGTGTCCTGGGGAAAACTTTCTCATGATAGTTATCAGGCAAGTCTTTCCATGAACCATGCAAGTAAGAAATATTAGAACCTGGAGTATGGAGATGGTGCAGACGAAATTTGTTCCTTGAGAACTGACCAGGGAAGGCTAGTTCTTTGGCCTCGAGACTAGGCAAGACCCCAAAATGTAGGGATGACACTGGTAGTCAACCTTAAAAGGAGCTCAACAGGCAAAGATAGTGGGCAGTGAAGGCTTCTGCAGGTAAGACTTGGAGTACAGAGAGAGCTCAGGTGGACTGCATTCAAGCAGAACTCAAAAGAAAATGTGGGTGCAGATACCACATGGCCTGAGCCACTTCTGGGAGGGTGAGAGTGAGAAAAGTAGGTGGTGTTATGTGGAGATCATCAGGTAAACTTGGTGCATGATAGGTGCAATTACAGAGATGCCTTCAACTGTGCAGACGATTGAGGGAGGTTTGGTTCTGAAGGGAGGATGCTGCAGAGGAAAAAATTGTGGGTTCTGCTAGACAGGAGCTAAGTATGGGAGTGTGGGGATGGTTTTGGCAGATGAGATTATTTGAGGAACACAAGGAAAACCAGTTATGATTTCTGTGCATTTGGTGCTAGAATTATATCCCAGATAGTATAAAAATGACATTGGCAGGGGGTGCTGCAGACCATGATAATACAAACTGGTACATGATTTAAGTTTACTGCCGTAGTATTTGGGAGTATAGGCATGGTATAGGCAGGCCTGTTTCTGAAGAAAAGACTAAGGAAAGATTCTACAGAAACTGTTTGATCACAAATACCCTTTGGAGTGAAGTGGTGATCTGGCTAGTGAAAATTAGTCAAGTTCTCCAGGAAAATCTGATGTATTGCCTGCATATCAACCCTTGGAATATGCAGGGAGGCATAGTTCTAGGAGATGCTGAAGCGGAATTAAGCTAAGCAGCTTAAATACAGGCTATGCCTGGTGTTGTAGGGATGAAGCTGGCATATAAGCTTCTGTTGAAAGGGAGCTACTTCTACAAGAGTAGAAGTGTCCTGAGCAGACTGGGTTCTAGGAAACAACTAGGGAAACCTGATGCAGGAACTGACTGGGTAGGTCTAGGCTCCAGCGTCCTGCAGTGGAACTCATGAGAGCCCACCAAGCAGACCTAGTGAGAGATCAACATTTCTGGAGCTAAACCTGAGGATGCTAATACATCCCAGGTGGAAAGGTTGCTTAAGGTAGTCCCCAGGTAAATCCAGACCAACAGTTTGATGACCAGAGCTAGAAGTGGAAGTGTGGGAATGGCCCTGTAGGAGTGAGTTCTGTGGCTCACATCTAATGAAAGCAAAGAGCCAATTCCTCACCCTTAAACAGGCATTAGTCTTTGAAGTTGGTGCATGCAAGCTGTTGTCTGAGCAGGAGGAAGAGAGAATCACTAGGAAGTGGTAGTACCTGAGCTGTGTGACTACAGATAAGCCTGACAGCATACATGGCACAGATCATCTTGATTCTGTGGTAGTGTGACATGGAAAAACAACAACAACAAGATCTGGATAACCACCTCTAAATCTAGGAGGGTGGAAATGAAGGGGGTTGGAAAGGTTTAAGAGGTCTGCACAGACTACTTGAGTATATCTTAATTGAGAATCTCAAGTGACACCTGAGGTTGTAGATTTGACATGAGCAAGGTATGTGCTGGAAACATTTATAAGGTATGACCACTGGGGGTACCTATATTACTTAGACTAGCTCTGGATTATGACAAAGGAGCTCACAGAGTAAATATGTTATGTAATCTGCAAACCTAGAGCTACAGCATTAGACCAAAGGGTATTGCAGTTTCTGGGTAGTTCCATCAGGCACAACCAATATGCTTTCTGTGCATTTGGAGGTAGGCATTGGATAGTGGAGATGGAACAGGACTTATTTCTGTAGAATTCTGCAGAGAAATCTGTTGCAGGAACTAACTGCATCTCCACAACTAGGCCTGAGAGTGCTGGGAAGGCACAGGTACACAAGGACTGGGAGAACACACCAGGCCAATTATGTGTTAGATCCCCGCAAACACAGGGGGGAATTGATTTGTGGAAAAGGACCAGGTGGTGTTGGTGAAACTCAAATGTGAATTCTGTTGTAGGAGTTGCATGACTAATGGTTGTATTGGAAGTGCAGTTTTGAGGCTGTTAAGTGACATTCTTGGGGAATCCCCAGGCAAAGCCAGTGTGCAATCTGCCATTCCAGAGCTGGCAGAGGTCAGTGGACTGTCATAAGGAAAGCTCTTGTCTGATTCTGCATCCAAGTCTAGAGCTTTGTCTGGGGAGATTATGTAGGTGTATGTGGTACAGGGACACTCATCAGGAAAAGCAGTTACTTAACTGTGTGATTACAAGTAGGCCCTGGGACATGGAGATAGCTCTGACAGCCTGAGATTAAGCAATGTGTGCATCCATTTGGCAAATATCAGAATATGCAAGACATGAGGCAGAATCAGTTCTCATGGCACCTGACAGAGAAAATCAGTGAGGGAACTTGTGTCACCAGAGCAAGGCCAGGGAAAATGGGAATGGCACTGGGCATAGCAGGTTATGGGAACCTCATCCTGCAAATAATTGCTTGACCTGTGTTCCCAAAGAAAGGACTTGGGAGTGTGAAGAGGAGAATGGCATGTGTGTGTGTCTTATGGATCCACCAGGGAAAGCTGGTACAGGAACTATATGACCAGAGCTGCTATTGAGAGTGGTAAGATTATACAGAAGGTTAAGATGTGGTCCAGAGCACCAGGGAAATATGACATATGATCCTCTCCTCAACAGTCAGACCTTGCAGTGGGAAGACTGTTCTGGCAGGCCTGGCTTTAAAGGGATCCAGAAGGGAATCCATATAGAAACAGTGACATAGTAAATAGTCCATGGAGGATAAGCATGGCCCTGGTGCATAAAGCTTTGTAAATCTAACAAGGAAAATCAGAAATCCTAGGTCTTCTGTAAATATATATATATATATTGCAAGTATATTGATTGGTTTTCTTGTGGGACTCCTAACAGTGGGAGCAGGGGATGTCTCTGACTCTGTTGCCTACTTTTGGGACCCTTTCCTCCTACCAGATTGCATCATCCAATTTTAATAAAAGAGGAGGTGCCTACTCTCTGCAACTTGATATGCAATGGGTAGGTGAAATCCATGGGAGGCCTGTCATTTTCTGAAGAGAAAGGGGAGAAAGAGTGGATGGGAGTAAGAGGGGATGATGACGGGAGATGGGTTGCCTGATAGACTGCTGGGAGTTTCCACTGCAATAGGTTTCTAGCTCATCCTAGAGATGTTCCAAAATCCAATGACTCACCCTCCATACTCTCTTCCTCCATCTGCC
>NW_023412251.1:0-15732 GCF_903995425.1 Onychomys torridus
GATGGCTCAGAGGTTAAGAGCACTGACTGCTCTTCCAGCGGTTCTGAGTTCAATTCCCAGCAACTGTTAGTTATTTATTTTGGTGCTCTTAACCCACGAGGAACACATCCCGAACACGACAAGACCACAGAAGAGTTTTTATTGAAAGAGGATAGACAATGTGACAGGCCTGTGTGAAGCACACATGTGAGTGAGGAGACAAGAAAGAGAAGAAGAGACCTGAGCAAAATGGCACTGGCTTTTTAAAGAGTGGGCTGCGCATGCGTACAGGACCACATGTGGCTACTCCACGCATGTGTGTAGATTATATGGCCGCGAGAGCATGCGCTTTACGCAACCATGTAAAGCCACTGAGTCCTAGCCACGCGAGATGTTTGACCCGGAAATGGCTATTTTGAACCGGAAATAACTAGGCGGTCCGCCCAACCATGTGGACATGTTGTGATTTCCTATCAGCAACCACATGGCTCACAGCCATCTGTAATGAGATCCGGTGCCCTCTTCTGGCCTACAAGCATACATGTAGGCCGAACACTGTATACATAATAAATAAATAAATCTTTAAAAAAAAAAAAACTACATAGAGAGACTATCAGAGGCAGAGAAAAGCACTTTCTAAATAGGACTTTAGTCACCTGGGAAATAAAACACCAGCCAACACATGGGACCTCACGGAATCCACAGTCAAAGGACAGCAAAGGAAACAGTTAACAGTGTGAAGAGAGGCCTACAGAAAGTCTTTGCCAGCTCTACATAAGACAGAGATTAACTCAAAAACCAGACACTAAGAAAGCAAACAGCCCAATCAAAGAGTGGGCCATGAGGATGAACAGAAATCCCTCAAAAGAAGAAATACACACTCAGGAGTCAGAGGCAGGCAGATCTCTGTGATCTACATGGCAAGTTCTGCACCATAATGCTGTCTCAAAAAGGCTATTCCCCAAACCCATGTGTTACAAGAAAAAGGAAGAAAGAAAGAAAGAAAGAAAGAAAGAAAGAAAGAAAGGAAGGAAGGAAGAAAGAAAAGAAAAAGGAAAATGTCACCCAGTTCCAGAGCTGAGTCATCTCCCCATGAATTGTCTGGCAGATGGGCCCCAGCAACAACACAGGCCAGTACTCCTGGTTGCCCACAAGACCAATTGCTGAGGCCACCACACACTGTGATTACAGGAGGTAGAGAAATCAGTGGGAACTGAGCTGGAAGCGTCCCTTCCTGCTACGGTGTTCACAGTGTGAGGAGGTGCTTCAGGAACAGGGGGAGGAGTTTCATCAGCTCTCTTTGTGGCCTCTCTGTGCCACACTACCCCCTGGAATATCTCTACAGGTTGGGGGAGGGTGGAGTCCTGTGAAGCAATCTCCCAGGTAAGGTTTGGCCACTGCAGTCTGGAACTCAGAGACCTGCTTCACACTGACCTGGTAAAATGCCCACATGCAGGAGGCAAAGGCTCACTCCCTGAGGATGGCTAGTCAGACCAAGGTAGTAGATGGCTAGTCACTGGTAAGCAGCCTGCACTCCTATGAGCAACCCTAATTAAACACATCGGACCACCAAAAGCAAAACAAGAGACACCATGACCATGGCAGCACTTTAATTGGGGTGGTTCGCTTACAGTTCAGAGGTTCAGTCCACTATTGTCCCGACGAGAAGCATGGCGGCGTGTGGGCAGATGTGTGCTGGAGGAGTAGCACAGAGTCCTGCATCTTGCAGGCAACAGGAAGTTGACTGAGACACCTGATGGTATTCTGAGCATAGGAAACCTCAAAGCCTGGCCCCCACAGTGACACATGTCCTCCAACAAGGCCACACCCACTCCAACAAAGCCACACCTCCTAATAGTGCCATTCCCTATGAGATTATGGGGCCAATCACGTTCCAACTACCACAGCACAGAAGCAATATTTTTTAAAAAGAAGACATTGCAATTCTACACAGCTGCTAGCCATGGTCAGTAGTTATTAAGTGTGCTGGCTGTTCTTCCTCAACACCAGGTTCAGTTCCCAGCACCTACATGGAGGCTCACAACCACCTGTAACTCCAGTTCCAAGGGATCCAATGCTCTCTCTTCAGGCCCCAGGTACACATCCATACATACATGCAAGCAAAAAACAATCATTCAAATAAAATAAAAATAAATCTTTTTAAAAAAAAAAAAATCCGATCCTGGTGTGGTAGTGCATGCCTTTAATCCCAGCAGTCAGCACTGGAGAGTCTGGAGTCAGGTGGATCTCTGTGAGTTGATTCCAGCCTGGTCTACATAACAAAGTTCCAGGCCAGCCAGGGCCACATGATACTGTGTCGGAAGAACAAGTCTAAGGGTAGAGCTCAAGTTGTCAGGGTATGAAGCAAGAGCTCCGTGGCTCAGCCATCTCATAGCCCTAAGTACTGCATTCCTAACAAGTGCTATTGATGCTTCTGCGGCTCGTCCTGGGGCCACACTGTGAGGGCCTCAAGTCCGAAGACAGGGAGAGGGCTGCTAGGTAGAATATACTCCAAAGCAGGCCACTTCCTGTCCGTCCTAGAGAGCTCCTAGCAATGACAGACACTCGGGGAGGAAGCAGGCCTGAGGTCAGAGTTCAACCAGAGGCAGGGGCTTTACACCCAGCACAGTGCGCAGGCGCGGTACCCGGGTAGGGGCCTTCGGTTTGGCCTTGTACTGTCGCTCTGTTGTCAGGGCAATGATGTAACCAGAGGGGCTCTGGGGCGCCTCTCGCCCTCAGATGTCTGAAGGGTATGAGTAAACATAGCAAAGTTAACAGAGGGGCCATAGTGATGCTGAAATGTTGGCATTGGCCTCAAACATCTCCAGGTGTACCGCAGTATGGTCAGCATTTTCTACCTATGGTGCGACGGAGCCTGGGGGACACTAGAGGGCGCGCTGTGCTCGCGGAAAGGGCAATCCGTAGGCAGCCACCAAGTCCTCCAGGTGACGCTCTTGAAGGTTGGTCGAGTTGAATTTATTTATTTATTCTGACAGTTATCTTACGCTTTATTTAATTTATTTTGTTACTTTTTGGTTATGGATGTTTTGCCCTCATATATGTGTCTGGAGGCCCTGGGAAGCCAGAAGAGAGAATGGGACTCCCTAGAAGTGCAGTGAACAGGCTGTGGGTGCTGAGACTGAAAAAGGATCTCACTTGTAGCCCAGGCTAGCCTGGTTCACTATGTAATTCAAGGTTGGTCTCAAATCCAAGGTGATCATCCTGCCTCAGCTTCCCAAGTGTGTGTTATTAGTGAGTCTCACATTCATCTTTATTTTTGCCTTTTAACCCATATTTAAAGAGATGATGCAATTGGGGGGAAAACTATTAAAACGGTAGGGGGCCTCTTCACCTGAGTGATGCTAATGGTCACAGACAGCTTCGCTCATTCTGTTTTTTGTTTTGTTTTGTTTTGTTTTGTTTTGTATTTCAAGGCAGGGTTTCTCTGTGTAACAGCCCTGGCTTTCTGGAACTCACTCTGTAGACCAGGCTGGCCTGGAACTCACAGAGATCCGCCTGCCTCTGCCTCCGGAGTGCCGGAATTAAGGTGTGTGCCACCACCACCAGGCAACAAACCGGCAACAAAAATTTTTAATTGTGTGTGTGTGTATATCATGTAGTCCAGGCTGGCCCCTAAGTTCTAGCCTCCTGCCTCAACCCCAGCCCCCAAGTGCTAGGATATAGACATATGCCCAGCACAGTGCTCAGCTCTTTTTATATTTTTAACTTTGATGGAAGAAGCAAAAGCATTGTTTTTAGCATTTTGTGTGTGTGTGTGTGTGTGTGTGTGTGTGTGTGTGTGTTGTGTTTTGTGTTTGTGTGTCTTGGTGCTGGGGATTGGTATCAAGATTGGCCTGTCAAGAGCCACATTCCAGTTTAAATTTTTTGTTTCATTTTTCTGTTTGGTTTGTCTTAAAAAAAAAAAAAGATTTATTTATTTATTATGTATACAGAAGAAGGAGCCAGATCTCATTACAAAAGGTTGTGAGAGCCACCATGTGGTTGCTGGGAATTGAACTCAGGACCTCTGGAAGAGCAGTCAGTGCTCTTAACCTCTGAGCTATCTCTCCAGCCCTGGTTTGTCTTCTTTGGCTTAAAAAAAAAAAAATGGACAACTCAAAAAGGTAAAACGTTGCCTGGTGGTGGCGGCAGGCGGCACCCACTGCCGCCACAAGAAGCAGAGGCAGGCAAATCTTTGTGAGATCCAGGAAAGGTGCAAAGCTACACAAAGAAAACCTGTCTCCAAAAACAAAAACAAAAACAAAGGTAAAAAGTTAGCTGTGGTCAGGATGTGATGTATGAGAGAAGAATAAATAATAATAAAAAGATAAAATATCACACACACTTGAAAGCAAACTGACTTGTGTCCTAGGCTGGTCACATACCCCAGTCCTCAGGTCTCCCCTTGGAGAGTGATTTCAGACACGGGCTACCTCACTGGCTCCCATCACTCTCCTACAATTCTGTTCTTTCTTCACCGAGGAACCATCTCCCAGTAACTCGTGATCAGTAAATACACAGAAACTGAGCAAAGCAAATAAAGCCATTGTGGAGCAGCCACCTACTCAGGGGACAATGAAGTCTTCCTGTGCTGAGCCTGAGTGACCTTGAGGAGAATGACTTCCCAGAGGAATGTGGCCTGAAGCCAGAACCAGAACAAAGTGGACAGAGCGCAGAGAGGAAAAGGTGCCCTTAGGTGACAAGGAGGAGGACTCTGGGCTGGGTTCTGGGCGTTCTTCTTTATCTCTGGTACCTAGACGAGGGAATTCCTGTTGGCTTTGCTCCCTCAGCCTTGAGAGACCTGAAAGGGGTCTCACAAACAATCAAACTCCGCCAGCACTCTTATCCTGAAAAACTGACGTCTTCAGCCCCGTTTCTGACTTATACAAATGCCAAAGGGCTTGCCCTCACCTCAAGTTTTGGGGCACTATTTCTGACAATGTGTGATTAAAAAAACATTCAGTAGGTTTTCAGGGCTGCCACTAGCCTGAGCAAGGTTTCCTTCTTCCTCCCTGCAGGTCCTTAGAGGCAGCCAAGAAGAAAAGATGGGGGAGAAAGACCAGCCAAGCAGCCCCAGAGCAGCTGCTGTGGACCAGGCAGCTCACCCCACCCCACACAGGCACCCTCAAGGACTGTGGCTGGAGGGGTGGGGAGGAGTTTCTCTGCAGGCACTGGTGTGGATACACAGGCCTGGAGGAAGGAGATTAACGGCAACCCCAAGCGTAAGGGGTGGGGGTGTGATGGGGCCAGCGAACCCACCAAGGGACTTGAAAGCAGGTAAGGTGCAATGCTTAGTGATGGGAGACCATCACTGGGCCAGACCCTGCGTCACCAAAGCTAAGAAAGGGACAAAATGGAGACGTGAAGTCCAGGTACTGAAAAGACCCCACTGCAGCTGCCACCTGCTCTGCCCCTCCTTCCTCTGGGCCAAGACACAAGCCCGGTGTCTTGGGTTTATTCTTTTGATTGTCATGCCTAACCTCTTCCGTCTCTCCCTACCCCATGCCCAAGTGCACAAAGTGAGGACACACAAAGGATTCTGGGAATAACACACACACACAGGGTTCTCTGTGTATTCCTGACTGTCCTGGAGATCACTCTGTAGACCAGGCTGGCCTTGATCTCAGAGATCCACCTGCCTCTGCCTCCTGAGTGCTGGGATTATACTAAGCTTGGAGGATTCTGGGAACTTGGAGCCTGACTCTCCCAAAGGGATTTGATTTCCAACTTCCTCTTTTGTTCTTCACTACAGTGATGTCATTGCTAAAACGTAAAATAATTTTTTCAGTAATTTTTATTTTTCAGTGTGATTATTTTCTTTACCTATTTCTTTATTTATTTATGGTGCAGGGGGTTGAAGCCCAATACCGTACACACTCCAGGCATGCTCCACTTTGTTCTCAGAAAACATCCAAAGCCCTAGAGGGGGGAGGGGCTGGAGAGACGGCTCCAAGGTTGACTCACCAGCTGCTCTTGCAGTGGACCTTAGTTCAGTTCCTAGCACCCACATGGGAAATTCACAACTGCCAGTAAGTTCCAGGGGATCCAGTGCCTCTTCTGGCATCCTCAGGAACGTGTGTGTGTGTGTGTGTGTGTGTGTGTGTGTGTGTGTGTGTGAACAATACATACATACACATATTCAGGCCCATACACATACACATAAATTAAATAAATGTTTAAAATGTTGTTTTTAATTCCCAACATTTTAGAGGCAGAGGCAGACAGATTTCTTTGAGTTTGAGATCAGCAGGTCTATATAGCGAGTTTCAGGCTGTAAAGGCTCCATTTTAGGCTCTATCCCAGTAGAGAAATGTATTTCTGCTTAGTGGAAAAATATTCCTGCTTAGCTCGTACAGAAGGCTTCCACGTTGTAAAGCTAGCTCGCAGCTCTTGGAAAAACAAGCCGGATGGCTGAACTCTGAGAGACCCTCACTCCCCAATCCATGTGAAACAAGCCAGATGGCTGAACTCTGAGAGACCCTCACTCCCCAATCCATGTGAAACAAGCCAGATGGCTGAACTCTGAGAGACCCTCACTCCCCAATCCATGTGAGCCAGCCGGATGGCTGAACTCTGAGAGACCCTCACTCCCCAAGCCACGTGAGCCAGCCGGATGGCTGAACTCCGAGCGACCCTCAACTCCCCAATCCATGTGAGCCAGCTGGATGGCTGAACTCTGAGCGACCCCACTCCCCAACCCATGCGAAACTGCCCTATAACAAGCCTGCGAGCTTGAGCTTCGGGGTCTTCAGTCCTAAGCTTGACTGATTGACCCGTGCGCACGTAAAAAAAGAAATAAACTGTTTCTGTGTGACCCGATATCGGAGTGAAGCTTCTGGTTTCAGCGCCGACTCTAACATTGGAGGTCCCACCGAGATTGTCTTCACGTCTGGTGGTGAGTCGGCTTGGGAGGGTGAGCAGCTGTCCAGGCTGCCCGTGAGGACTCCTGGACGGTGGGGGACAGACGTGTCCGGAACCCACAGGCTGCAACTCTGGAGGACGCTCTAGAGTGTGGGGATCCTGTAAGAAGGACCCCTTCGGACACCCTCTTGCCTAGGAGATTTTTTAGAAGGCCCGGGCCGCTAGATACTCTTTTGGTTTCGTTTTCTGTACCAATTTGCCGGCTTGTCCTGTCTCTGTGTGTTGTGATTTCGTTTGTGTCCTTCGGTGTCTTACTCTATCTGTTCGGTATGGGACAAACTGCCTCTACACCACTTTCTCTCACTCTCTCTCATTGGTCAGAAGTGACGGCTCGTGCATCGAACCTGGCAGTTCGAGTGAAAAAAGGAAAGTGGCAGACTTTCTGCTCATCTGAATGGCCCACCTTCGGTGTGGGGTGGCCCGCTGATGGCACTTTCGATCTGAACCTTATTAGGGCAGTTAAACAAAAAATCTTCATTCCAGGTTCACATGGGCATCCGGACCAACAAGCCTATATTTGGATTTGGGAAGATTTGGTACTGGACCCGCCTAAGTGGGTCCGGTCATTTCAGGTCGGCCCGTCTGCACCACCTACTGATCATACCTCTCTCCTTCTAACCAAAACCTCTGATTCGCCTAAATCTTCCCCTCCCTCATTGATCCCGACACCTGCACCCCTGCCAGAGTCTCAGGCTGATCTCATTTCTCTTGACCTAGACCCCCCACCACCTTACAGATCGCCGCCGCCGCCGCCGCCGCCAGCGGGGGCAGGATCCGGACCGGTCACAGTCTCTCCTTCGGGCCCCGCACAGGGCACCCGCCAGAGAAGGGCACGCCCTCATGATGAGGCCCCACCGGCAGTCACACTGCCCCTACGGCCCGTTGGGGGAACTATTGATGATGGGGCTGGAGGAGACATGCCTGCCCTCCAATACTGGCCATTTTCTTCCTCAGATTTATATAACTGGAAGAACAATAACCCACCCTTTTCTGAAGACCCCTCCCGCCTAACTGGACTCCTAGAGTCCATCATGTTTTCCCACCAGCCTACGTGGGATGATTGCCAGCAGCTTCTGGGGGTCCTTTTCACCACAGAAGAAAGGGAACGCATCCTCCTGGAAGCTAGGAAGTTGGTCCCTGGACCGGACGGGCGGCCAACTCAGCTCCCCAATCTCATTGATGAGCACTTTCCCCTGCGGCGCCCAACGTGGAATCCGAACACTCCGGAAGGTAGGGAGCATCTGTCCCTCTATCGCCAGACTCTAATGGCAGGTCTCCGTGCAGCGGCCAGAAGGCCCACTAATTTGGCTAAGGTAGGCGAGGTTCTTCAAGGGTCTGAAGAGACCCCCTCTGCCTTTCTTGAGAGACTCATGGAAGCATATAGAAGGTATACACCCTTTGACCCACAGTCAGAGGAATTGAGGGGGGCAGTGAGCATGGCCTTTATAGGGCAGTCTGCCACAGATATACGGCGGAAGCTGCAAAGATTGGAGGGGTTACAAAGGATGAGCCTGAGGGACCTGGTTAAAGAGGCAGAAAAAGTCTATTATAAGCGGGAGACCGCGGAAGAAAAAGAGGCTCGGTTAGAAAAACAAAGAGAGGAAAAAGAAAAAGAGCAGCGGAAACGCCAAAACCGGGATCTAACACGGATTCTTGCAGCCGCGGTAAGAGACGGGCCGGGGCCGCGGGGGCGAGGAGGAGGAGGTCGGGGAGGCCGTCCTCCTTTGGGACCAAATCAATGCGCCTACTGCAAAGAGGAGGGTCATTGGATCAGAGAATGCCCGAAGAAGCAGAAAGGGCGGGGCCGGCAGGTCCTCGCCCTTGGGGACTGAGGGAGTCAGGGTTCGGACCCCCTCCCCGAACTCCGGGTAATGTTTGAAGTGGAGGGGACCCCAGTGGACTTTGAGGTGGACACGGGGGCAGTCTATTCAGCCATCAAGCATCCACTAGGCCCTCTGTCTACCCGAAAGTCACTGGTCCGAGGAGCAAATGGAAGCAGAGAGAGACCCTGGACCACCCAGAGAACAGTCAACTTGGGAAAAGGTACTGTGCAGCATTCTTTTCTGGTCTTACCTGACTGTCCGGCACCCCTATTAGGTAGAGACCTCCTGACAAAACTGGGAGCTCAGATCTCCTTTACCTCTCGGGGCCCGGAATTAAAATTTGCCCACCCGAAAGTAGGGGACCTCCATCTCCTCACGCTAGAACTTCCAGCTGCTGAGGAATACCGTCTGTATGGAGCAGTGGCAAAAGCCTCTGTAGCCACTGTTTCACCGTACAACGAGGAATGGATTCATAGGTTCCCTAATGCGTGGGCAGAGACGGGGGGCCTCGGACTGGCTAAGGAGCAACCCCCGGTGGTGGTCACCCTCAAACCCACTGCGGTACCCGTGCGAGTAAGACAATACCCGCTTAGTCGAGAAGCCCGAGAAGGCATAAAACCCCACATCAAGAGGTTTCTGGAACTGGGCATACTGAAACCATGTCAATCAGAGTGGAATACTCCGCTCTTGCCGGTAAGAAAGCCAGGAACAGATGACTACAGACCAGTCCAGGACCTGAGAGAAGTAAACTCCCGGGTAATTGACATTCACCCTACCGTGCCCAATCCTCATAATTTCTTGAGTACCTTACCGCCAGGGCGCAACTGGTATACTGTTCTGGATTTAAAGGATGCTTTTTTTTGCCTCCCCCTCCACCCTGATTCTCAAAAGCTCTTTGCCTTTGAATGGTCAGACCCTGAGGGAGGGGGGACAGGGCAACTGACATGGACCAGACTTCCGCAAGGATTTAAGAACTCTCCAACTATCTTTGATGAGGCTCTACACCGAGACCTTCGGGAGTATCGAGAGACCACCCCTGATGTCACCCTCCTCCAGTATGTAGATGATCTACTCCTGGCAGCTGAGACTCGGGACGCTTGCAAACAAGGGACTGAGAAACTTCTGGATACCCTGGCCAGCCTGGGGTACAGGGCGTCCGCCAAGAAGGCGCAGATCTGCCAAAACAAAGTCATCTTCCTCGGCTACTCCTTGGAGGGAGGCAGGAGGTGGCTCACCGATGCTCGTAAGCGAACCGTAGCCAGCATACCTGCTCCAACGGACCGCCGGCGGTTACGTGAATTCCTGGGTGCAGCTGGGTTCTGTCGGCTCTGGATTCCAGGGTTTGCGGCAATCACAGAGCCTTTTCTTCCCTTGTTAAAAGAAAAGACCCCCTTTGTCTGGCAGGAAAAACACCAGGCTGCATTTGAAAAGTTAAAGAAGGCACTCTTATCTGCTCCAGCACTCGCTCTCCCGGATGTGAGGAAGCCATTCACTTTGTACTTGCATGAAAAGGGTGGGGTGGCGGTCGGCGTCCTAGTACAAGCCCTCGGTCCATGGAAAAGACCAACTGCTTACCTATCCAAGCGGCTAGATCCTGTGGCCAGGGGATGGCCAATCTGCCTAAGGGCGGTGGCCGCGGCAGCCATGCTGGTGCGGGACGCGGACAAATTAACTTTGGGACAGCATCTGACTGTTATAGCTCCCCATGCATTGGAGAGCATTGTCCGCCAGCCGCCTGACCGATGGCTTAGCAATGCTCGGGCCACTTATTATCAGGTAACTCTGCTGGACCGGGACCGCATCACCTTTGGGCCCCCAGCTATCTTAAACCCTGCCACGCTCCTCCCAATTGCTGAACAAGGAGAGGAGGGAGTGCCGGTTCATGACTGTGGTGCCATTCTGGCGGAAGAAACCGGGGTCCGGACAGATTTAACGGACCAACCGCTGGCCAACCCTGACCTGATATGGTATACAGATGGCAGCAGTTTCCTAAATGAGGGCCAGCGGAGAGCGGGAGCGGCAGTAGTGGACAAAAATAAGGTCATCTGGTCTAGCAGCCTCCCAGAGGGAACCTCGGCTCAAAAAGCCGAATTGATTGCACTCACCCGAGCACTTACCATGGCAGCCGGAAAACGGGCTACCATCTACACAGACAGCCGGTACGCATTTGCAACCGCGCATGTGCATGGGGCCATATACAGGGAGAGGGGACTGTTAACTTCAGCCGGAAAAGAAATTAAAAATAAACAAGAAATCAAGGCATTATTAGACGCTGTCATGCTGCCTCGCGCACTGGCCATCGTGCACTGCCCAGGGCACCAGAAAGGTGACTCCCCAATTGCGGTCGGAAACCGGAGGGCTGACCAGGAAGCGAGGGAAGCAGCTCTCCGAGGCACCAGGCACCTGGTAGTCCACCTATCACCCCCTGAAAGCCCGGTCTCTGAAGAACCCCCGTCCCCCGAATCCCTGAAGGACACGCTGGAGCGAATCCACAAGCTGACCCATCTGGGTAGCCGAAAGTTAGTTCAACTCACTGAAGAAAATAAAACTCACTCCCCGTCTGAAAGGAAGCGGATGGCGGAGAAAGTGATAGCGGACTGCCAAGCCTGCCAACAGGTTAATGCCTACCCTAGTCGGTTGGCTCCTGGAAAAAGGCTACGAGGAAGTCGGCCTGGCCAACACTGGGAAATAGATTTCACTGAAATACAGCCGGCTAAATATGGCCTAAGGTATTTACTAGTGTTTGTAGACACCTTTACAGGATGGGTAGAAGCCTACCCCACCAAAAAGGAGACTGCAGCGATAGTCGCTAAGAAAATCCTGGAAGAAATCTTCCCAAGATTTGGACTGCCTCAGGTAATTGGGTCAGATAATGGCCCAGCATTCGTGGCTCAGGTAAGTCAGGGACTGGCAAAAATATTGGGGATCGATTGGAAGCTGCATTGTTCATACAGACCCCAAAGTTCTGGACAGGTAGAAAGAGCCAACAGAACCATTAAGGAGACCTTAACAAAATTGACCATGGAGACTGGCTCTAGAGATTGGACGATGCTCCTACCGTATGCCCTCTTTAGAGCTAGGAATACCCCTTCCCTTAAGGGCCTTACCCCTTTTGAACTACTCTTTGGTTGTGCTCCCCCAGTTAAGGACCTAGCTTTCCAGAAAGGGGAAATCATGCCTTCCTTCCTATCTGACAGACTGCGAGCCTTGGCGGTGGTCCAGCACACCCTGTGGAAACAGTTGTCTGCTGCGTACCAGCCCAGTGGAGATGGTCCTGCCCACCGGTTCCATGTAGGGGACTTCGTGTACGTCCGCCGGCACCAGCATCAGACCCTAGAACCTCGGTGGAAGGGTCCCTATCAAGTCCTGTTGACCACCCCGACGGCAGTTAAAGTTGACGGAGTTGCTGCGTGGATTCATGGCTCCCACCTTAAGCCCGCGCCTGCTCCAGATGTGGATTTGGACTGGACTGTGGAACGGACTGACAATCCCCTCAAGCTTCGGATCCGATGTGGAAATCAGCCGAACTAATCCGCACCAACCTGTGAGCCAAACATGGCAAGTACTGTCGGGGGCAGGGGATGTGGTTTGGGAGAAAACCGGTAGGCACCCTCTTTGGACATGGTGGCCTGCCCTGGAACCCGACCTCTGCCACATGCTGGCAGGAGCAGAAGACTTTGACATCCCAACCACTGACCCGGCAAACCCAGGTGAACCAGAAGTGTGCACCCAAAGTGGACGCTGCCCCTGTTCGCGTTACCCGGCAGGGTGCCGAGACCCGAGGGCCCGGGCGGCCCTGACAAAGAGACCGTTTTATGTGTGTCCGAGGGACGGGAGAAGCAGGTCGCTAGCGCGCTCTTGTGGGCAGCATGAAAGTTACTATTGTAAGTCATGGGGATGTGAAACTACAGGAGACGCTTGGTGGAAGCCGAGCTCATCCTGGGATCTGATCCAGGTAAAGAGGGAGACAGGTGGGAATGAACCCCCACTCTCTCAAGATTACTGCCGGAGCACACCTAGGACAGTCACGACCCTATGGTACGGGTCGGGACCTTGTACAGAGTTTGCCTGCAACCCCTTGAACATCACTTTCACCCAGGCAGGAAAAGCATCAAGGGATTGGATCAAAGGTAGACTGTGGGGCCTGAGGGTGTATCACCAGACGGCCTATGATCCAGGAGTCCTATTCAAAATCAAGTTAATAATAAACGCCAACCCCCAGCCGATAGGCCCTAATAAAGTATTACAGGACCAGAAAGCTCCTCCTCCTAAAACAAATAATAAACGGGTACCCCCAAGGCAAATACCCCCATCTAACTCAACCCGCCAGAACCCCTCCATCCTCCCGCTGACCACACCGGCTGTCACGAATCCCACTCTCCCAGGGTCAGGAAAACGGTTGATAGACCTAATCGAAGGGGGATACCAAGCCCTCAACTCTACTCAGCCCAACCTTACTGAATCCTGCTGGATTTGCCTCCAAGCAAGCCCCCCATACTATGAAGGGATAGCTGTTAATGGGAGTTTCACCTATAACACCTCCAAGAGCTGCGACTGGGGAACAAAGCATATGCTAACCTTACCTGAAGTGACCGGTTTAGGAACATGCCTAGGACACTCCCAAGTGCTGGGAAGCAAGCTCTGTGCACGTACAGTGAGTGTGTCCTCTTCTGACACATCCCAGTACATAATCCCCTCATCAGGTTTATACTGGGCATGCAATACTGGGATCACACCGTGTGTCTCAATTGCTAGCTTTAGCCAATCTAAGGATTTTTGTGTGTTAGTCCGAATTTACCCAAGGTTAGTTTATTATTCAACAGAAGAATTTGAAGGACATTTTCTGGGCAGAACTCGGTTCACACGAGAACCTGTCAGTGTCACCCTGGCTGTTCTATTAGGAGCAGGTATATTGGCGGGGGTCGGGACTGGAACTACAGCTTTGATTGAGGGCCCTAGACAGCTAGGGATTTTAGAAGCCGCAATACAGCAAGATCTAAGGGCAATAGAAACATCCATAACTGCTCTGGAAAGGTCCTTAACCTCCCTGTCAGAGGTAGTCTTGCAGAACAGACGCGGCCTAGACTTACTATTTTTAAAAGAAGGAGGACTTTGTGCCGCCCTAAAAGAAAACTGTTGTTTCTATACTGACCACACAGGGGTGGTAAGGGAATCCATGACAAAACTCAGAGAGAGACTAGATGCAAGGGAAAGGTCCATACGCGGCTCCCAGAGCTGGTTTGAGGAATGGTATGAAAAATCACCCTGGATGACTGCCCTGCTCTCAGCCCTCACGGGGCCCCTGATTGTCCTGCTCCTAGTACTAATGATTGGACCATGTGTCCTGAATCGGATTTCAGGCTTTGTTCGGTCCCAAGTAGATGGGGTTAAAATGATGGTCCTGAGACAAAGATATCAGCCTATACCAGAGACCGACCTTTAGGATTAAAGGTCAGTACAAGGAGAGGAGGGAATGTAAAGGCTCCATTTTAGGCTCTATCCCAGTAGAGAAATGTATTTCTGCTTAGTGGAAAAATATTCCTGCTTAGCTCGTACAGAAGGCTTCCACGTTGTAAAGCTAGCTCGCAGCTCTTGGAAAAACAAGCCGGATGGCTGAACTCTGAGAGACCCTCACTCCCCAATCCATGTGAAACAAGCCAGATGGCTGAACTCTGAGAGACCCTCACTCCCCAATCCATGTGAAACAAGCCAGATGGCTGAACTCTGAGAGACCCTCACTCCCCAATCCATGTGAGCCAGCCGGATGGCTGAACTCTGAGAGACCCTCACTCCCCAAGCCACGTGAGCCAGCCGGATGGCTGAACTCCGAGCGACCCTCAACTCCCCAATCTATGTGAGCCAGCTGGATGGCTGAACTCTGAGCGACCCCACTCCCCAACCCATGCGAAACTGCCCTATAACAAGCCTGCGAGCTTGAGCTTCGGGGTCTTCAGTCCTAAGCTTGACTGATTGACCCGTGCGCACGTAAAAAAGAAATAAACTGTTTCTGTGTGACCCGATATCGGAGTGAAGCTTCTGGTTTCAGCGCCGACTCTAACAAGGCCAGCCAGAGGTATGTACTGAGATCCTGTCTCAAAAACAAACAACAGATGTCCTCTTGACCAAATTCTTTCATCTTCTTGAGGGATGGGCAAGATCTCTTCAGAAAATGGAAAACTCCTGGAGTGAATTCCAGTCACCAGGTGTATTAACCAGGACACTGAGTTGTTGCTCACACTGGCCACCAGGGCTTCTTTGAAGCCAAATTCTCAGCTCTGCTGAGCTGGAGACCTTCACCTGGCAGGGATGGGCTGCAGCCAGCCTCAGCCAGGGTGTGGCCAGTGCAAGCAACAGGTGGACCGGTCACCTGCCTGAGGGGAGATAAGGCACTTCAGCCTGTCTAGGAGGTTTATTTATGTGACTTTGATGGCCTGCCTGACACCTATGGCCGACAAACATGCAGGGGAAAGACCCTTCTGGAAACAAGAAGGTAATAAAGAAACCTGTGGCGCCTGGAAACTGCTTCTTCCAAGTGTGACCTCTCACTACCCATGAAAATACTCTCTGTCCCCAGGCCTGAGCCAGCAGTCCACCAAAATGCCTTATCTTTCTTTTGCTAAGATTTATTTAATTATTTGTAGGTGTGTGCTTGCATGTGAGTATGTACACCTGAGTGCAGGTGTCCTCAGGGCCAGAGGCATCTGATACCCTGATTTGGAGTTACAGGTGGTGTGCAGGAAAAGCGCTGGTCCCCAGGAAGTGCTCTTGACTGCTGCGCCATCCATGTCCCCAGTCTCTCTTTTTCCTTTTTTTTTTTTTAAGATTTATTTATTTGGGTTGGGGATTTAGCTCAGTGGTAGAGCGCATGCCTAGCAAGCATAAGGTCCTGGGTTCGATCCTCAGCTTAAAAAAAAAAAAATGTATGTATTTATTATGCATACAGTGTTCTGCCTGCATGCCAGAAGAGGGCGCCAGATCTCATTACAGATGGTTGTGAGCCACCATGTGG
>NW_023412252.1:0-11220 GCF_903995425.1 Onychomys torridus
AAAAAGAGAGAGATGCACTGTGGGAAATGTAGATCTGATGACACAGAGCAAGGCACTGTGGGAAATGTAGTTCTGACGTCACAGTCTCTGGTTCATTAAAATCAGGTTGTACAGGGTCTTTCTCTACATCATCAGAGCGTATTTTTACACAGTGACTTTCACTGGGACAACAGAACTACATTTCCCACAGTTCCATTTCTATGTCTTCAGAAATAAATAACCCACAGTGCCTTTCTATGTGACGTGAAAACTTCATTTCCCACAGTGCCTTTCTATGTGACGTGAGAACTTCACTTCCCACAGTTCCTTTCTCTACGTCATCAGAACTGCATTTCCCACAGTTCCTTTCTCTATGTCCTCAGAACTACATTTCCCACAGGGCCTTTCTCTCTGACATCACAACTTCCTTACCCAAAGGTCTTTTCTGTGTGTCATCAGAACTACCTTTCCCACTGTGCCTTTCTCAGAACTACATTTCCCACACATCATTTCTCTATGTCCTCAGAACTACATTTCCCACAATGCCGTTCTCCATGGCACCAGAACTACATTTCCCACCATGCTTTTCTTGGGGTCGGCTGAACTCCATTTCCCCCAGTGGCCTTTCTCTCTGTCATCAGAACTTGATCTCACAGTGCCTGTGTCTACATCTTCAGAACTCCATGTACCAAGGTTCCTTTCTCCATGGCGTCAGAACTACATTTCCCACAGTGCCTTTCTCCATGATCAGAACTACATTTCCCTCAGTTCCTTTATTTACATCAAGAGAACTACATTTCCCACAGTGCCTTTCTCTCCATCGTGAAAACTTCATTTCCCACCTTGCTTTTATTCGTGTCTGGTTTCTCACAGTCGCTTATCCAGGCCTTCCCACCATGTCCCATAATGCCTTTCTCTGTTTCATCGAAAGACATTTCCCACAGTGCCTTTCTCATCTCATCAGAACTACATTTCCCACAGTTCCTTCATTTACATCAAGAGAACTACACTTCCCACAGTGCCTTTCTCTGTGCCATCAGACTTCATTTCTCATAGTTTCTTTCTCTGCGGCATAGGAACTACATTTCCCACAGTGCCTTTCTGTGTGTCCTCAGAACTACATTTCCCACAGTTCCTTCATTTACATCAAGAGAACTACACTTCCCACAGTTCCTTTATCTGTGTCATCAGAACTTCATTTCTCATAGTTTCTTTCTCTGCGGCATAGGAACTACATTACCCACAGTGCCTTTCTGTGTGTCCTCAGAACTACATTCCCCACAGTTCCTTCATTGACATCAAGAGAACTTCATTACCCATAATTCCATTATCATCTCACCAGAACTACATTTCCCATAATGCCTTTCTCATCTCACAGTGCCTTTCTCATGTCACCAGAACTACATTTCCCACAGTTCCTTTCTGTGTGGCATAGGAACTACATTTCCCACAGTGCCTTTCTCCTCTCACCAGAACTACATTTCCCACAGTGCCTTTCTCTACATCATCAAACCCACCTTTCCCACAGTGGCTGTCTCTGTGTCCTCAGATCATCATTTCCCACACTTCCTGTGTCTGGACTCCAGGGAGGGGCGGGACTTCCTGTGTGGGGACTGTGTCCATCAGACTACAGGGAGGGGCGGGACATCCTATGTGGGGACCCTGTGTCCATCAGAGACTCCAGGGAGGGCGGGACTTCCTGTGTGGGGACCGTGTGTCCGTCAGAGACTCCAGGGAGGGGCGGGACTTCCTGTGTGGGGACCCTGTGTCCATCAGAGACTCCAGGGAGGGCGGGACTTCCTGTGTGGGAACCGCAGACAAGTGTGTCCCTCAGAGACTCCAGGGAGGGTCGGGACTTCCTGTGTGGGAACCGTGTGTCCATCAGAGACTCCAGGGAGGGGCAGGACTTCCTGTGTGGGAACCGTGTGTCCATCAGAGACTCCAGGGAGGGCGGGACTTCCTGTGTGGGAACCGATTGTCCATCAGAGACTCCAGGGATGGCGGGACTTCCTGTGTGGGAACCGCGTGTCCATCAGAGACTCCAGGGATGGCGGGACTTCCTGTGTGGGAACTGATTGTCCATCAGAGACTCCAGGGAGGGGCGGGACTTCCTGTGTGGGGACCCCGTGTCCATCAGAGACTCCAGGGAGGGCGGGACTTCCTGTGTGGGGCATGAGTGACACCCCGCCGGCCCCGTCCCACCCTCCCGACACCCCAGGCGCCACTCGAACCCCGGGACGCGGGAAACCCGATTTTCGAAATTATTTTTTTTGTCAAAATTTTTTTTTTTGTTTTGAAATTTTTATTTCCGCCCCGCCCCTGCCCCTCGCCGCCATGTGCAAATTTTTTCCCTTCCCCCCCTCCCCCGCCCCGCCCCCCGGGTCGTGTACATTGGATCGCTTCCTTAATGACAATTAATTTTTGTTTTTGTGCAAAATTTCTTCTTTTAAATTTCAATTTCCGGTTTTTCCTGTTTCCGGTTTTGCCGCCATGTTGTTTTTCCGCCTCCTCCGCCGCCGCCGCCAGAGTCTGGAGTCCGGCTGCCGCCCCGAGGGCCGGGCGCAAACACAAAAGGGCCGCCGCCCACGGAAATAAAGACACCAGAGGAAATTTCCCGCCTGGCTTCCGGGAAATTTCCGCCCCAGTTCCGCCGGCGCCCGCAGCCCTGAAACCGGAAACGAGGAAATAAATAAAGATAAATACAGCCCGCGGCCGCCGCCCCGACTGCAGAGTGCAGAGGACGCCCGAAGTTCCAAAATTAAAAAAAAAAGGAAATTTCCCCGTCTCGCCGCCGCCGCCGCCCTCCCCCCCACCCCCGGGGCCGCCGGGAAAAAGTCAAAATTCAAAGTTCAAACCGTTTCCAGCGGAAATTCCCGCAAAGTCCCCTAGTTTCCGCCCCGGAAATCCAAAATTTCAAATTTTGAAATTTTTTTTTAAATTAAAAAATTTGAAATTGAAAATTATTTCCCACTCCCCCAAGGAAATTTCCGGTCGTGTTTCCGGGCGCCCAGGCCGCCGCCTCTGCCTCCGCCTCCTCCTCCGGCCATGTGCAGTTCCTGGGCGGAAACGGCGGCCATTTTGTAACGTTTCCGGGCGGGAACGGCGGCCATTTTGTAGTGTTTACGGGCGAGAACGGCGGCCATTTTGCCGTTTCCGGGTGGGAGCGGCGGCCATGTTGTACCGTTTCCCCATCAATGTTGTTGGCGGCGCCTGGAGCGACCCCGGCGGCCATTTTGCAGAGTTTCCGGGTAGAAGCGGCGGCCATTTTGCCCTGTTCCCCTGTCCACGGCTCCCAGCCGCCATTTTGTAGTGTTTCCGGGCGGGAGCGGCCGCCATTTTGCAGTTTCCGGGTGGGAAGGCGGCCATTTTGCAGTTTCCGGGCAGAAGGGGCCGCCATTTTGGAGTTTCTGGGCGCAAGTGGTGGCCATGTTGCCCTGTTTCCCCGGCAACGGCGTTGGCACGGCCTGGAGCGACCCCAGCGGCCATTTTGTTGTGCTTCTGGGAGCGAGCGGCCGCCATTTTGTAGCGTTTCCTAGAGACGGCCTTGGCAACCCACTTCCGGCGGCCATGTTGCCCTGTTTCCGGCGGAAGCAGCCGCCCTGTCGCCGGCCCCGGCTATACCCGGGTGGTGGAGTGCCCATGGGGCAGGTTCGACCCGTTCTGACCACCGCCAGCCCCGGCCCCGCCCCCGGCCCCACCCACCCCGAACGTAGTGCAGCCCTGCCCCCGCCCCCGCAGAAATAAAAAATAATATGCATAAGGTTCAATATAAAATATATGTATTGATCATAATTAAATAAATAAAAAAAATTTTCCACCTGCTATAAGTCTACTATCTAAAAAATACATTTTGAACACAAGAAATAAGACCAATAAATAAAAATTCTCATCTTATAAAGTTTTAATATCAAAAATATACATATTGAAAACATGAAATCAGATAAAATAAAAATAGTTCTTATCTGATAAAATATAATATCCAAAACATACATATTGAACAGAAGAAATTAAATGTCAAAATGAAAATTCTCATCTGTTAATGTCTAATATCAAAAATATACATACTGAACACAAGAAATTAAACAAAAAAATTCTAATAGCTAAAATATGCATACTGAACATAAGAAATAAATATATATGACAAAAATTCTCATCTGATTAAGG
The DNA here is from genome assembly GCF_903995425.1 of Onychomys torridus. Classification (NCBI taxonomy): domain Eukaryota; kingdom Metazoa; phylum Chordata; class Mammalia; order Rodentia; family Cricetidae; genus Onychomys; species Onychomys torridus. Next base: position 4,144 of record NW_023412252.1, read on the forward strand.
AATAATATCCAAAATATACATATTGAACACTAGAAATCAGATGAATAAATAAAAAATTCTCACTGGATAACAATTTATATCCAAAATATAGTTATAGAACACAAGAAATTAAATAAAACAAAAATTCTCATCTGATAAAGGTTGAATATCGACAATATATATACTTAAAACAAGAAATTAATTATATCAAAAATTCTCATGTGATAAAGGTCAGTATCCAAAATAAATCAGGTAAATAAATTAAAAATTCTCATGCAATAAAAGTCTTATATTAAAAATGTACATAGTGTACACAATAAATTAGTAAAAAATCCAAAATTATCAGATGTAGGTTTAATATACAAAATATATGTATTAAAGACAGGATACCAGATAATTAAAACAAAAATTCTCACCTGATACATGTCTAATATTAAAATTATGCATATCAAACACAAGAAATTAGAAAAATGAAATGAAAATTCTCCCCTGATTAAGGTCTCAAATCCAAAACATACCTATTTAACACAAGAAATCAGAAAAAGAAACAAAATCCTCATCTGATAAAAGTCAAATATTCAAAATATATACTGAACATGAGAAATTAAATAAAATAAAAATTCTCACCTGATAAAGGTCTAATACCAAAAATATACATATTGAAGACAAGAAATCAGATCAATAAAACAAGAATTCTCATCTGATATAGGTCTAATATCCCAAAACATACATATTGAACACAATAAATTGGATAAATTAAACAAAAATTCTCATTTGATAAAGGACAAATATCAAAAATATTGTTATTGAACATACAAAATTAGATAAAATTCTCACATGATACAGGTGTAATACCAAAAATATACATATTGAACACAAGAACTAAAATAAACAAATATTCTCCCTGATGAATTTCTATATTGAAAATATACATATTGAGCATTAGAAATCAGATTAATAAAACAAATTTCATTTCCTATGTGTTATAGGAAAAATATACATATTGAACATAAGAAATCAGATAAATAAAATAAAAATTTTTATCTGAAGAAGGTCTAAATCAAAAATTTAAAAAAGAACAAAAGTAATCAGAAAAACAAAAAAAAACTCTAGTGATTAATGTTAAATATCCAAAATATCTACCTGAACATACAAGATTAGATAAAACAAAATTTCTCATGTGATAAAGGTCTGTCTACTTTACAAAATATACATTTTGAACATAATTAGATAGATAAGACAAAAATTTCTCATGTAATAAAGGTCTAATATCCATGGATGGAACACAGGAATTCAATAAAAAAAATAGTTATAGCTGTAAAGTTCCCATATCCAAAATATACACATTCATACTAAGAAATCAGACAAATAAAATAAAAATTTTCATCTGATAAAGGTCTAATATCCCAAATATACATATTAAACACAAGAATATAAATAAAACCAACATTCTCACAGCTGATAAAGGTGTAATATGAAAAATATACATATTGAACACAAGAAATCAGAAAATTAAATTAAAATTCTCATCTGAAAAGTTCTAATATCCAAAATATACATATGGAACACAAGAAATCAGATAAATACAACAAAATCTCTCATCTGATAAAGGTCTAATAGCAAAAATATACTATATGGAAATCAAGAAGTTAAATAAAACAAAAACTCTCATCACTCAAAAGTCTAATATCCAAAATATAAACATTGATCCCAACAAATACAACAAAAAACAAAAAATTCTCTTCTGATAAAGGTGTAATACCAAAAATTATCATCTTATAATGTTCTAAAATTCTCACCCAATAGAGGTCTAATATCCAAAATATACATATTGAATACAAGAAATCAAATAAGTAAAAAATTCTCATGTGATAAAGGTCAAATATCAAAAATATACACTGACACAAAAAATTAAATAAAACATAAATTCTCATCTAATAAAGAACTTATATCCAAAATATGAATATTGAACCTGACAAATCAGAAAAAGAAAACAAAGTACTCATGTGATAAAGGTGAAATAAATTGTTTAACAAGTGTCCTCTGTCAGCATTAAGTCTATAATGTCTTGTGGCTAAGGAGACAAGGAGATGCAGGTACTTACTATGAACATACATAAATTTCTGATATTATTACCTTGAGTACATAAAATTTCAGTAGGAGATAAACATTCAGTTCCACACATGGAAAGAACTAAAGGATGTCAAATCAATCAGAGAGAGATCTCTGGCTTTGGATAAAGATTGTACTGAAGGGCTTCCCTTGTATTCCAGCAGTGGCTTGTGCAAAGGTTAGCTTGACTTCTAGTGTATTATGAGGAAAGATCATTAGCAAGGAAGCAATGTCAGTTCCCATGACATCTGCAGCTCTTCCCTGGACATTCTAATGTATCCTGGAGATACCTGGCAACCTCTGTGATGTCACCTTTGCTGTGGCAACACCAACTGCCCATGGGAAGTTTATTCAATATCTTCACCATTTACTAATGAACATGATGGCATACTGAAGAGTCTAATTCCGAAAGAGAATGGAGAGGGTAGAGAGACCAGAGAGTGACAGAAGACAGCTGAACATCAGCCTCAGAGTAAAACCTCAAGAAATAAAAGAACAAGAGAATTGTGTTGAGTTCTTTCCCGGAAAAGGGAACCTTCCAGGAGGAACTGGGTTTGAACTGAATCTTCCAGTAATGGGTCACAGAAAGCTGCAGTCTTTGGGAACCAGCACAGCTCCCTGTGTATCATGGCTCTTGAAATTCAAGGTTTCCAGGATATTAATTGTTCTGGCTCAGAGGTCAGGAACTGGTAAGGTCAAAGCTTTATGCTGGGAACTATTTGCTTTTGTTTCACTTGGGGAATAGGCATTGTTGAGTGAACATGAGACCAACATTAAAGAGGGAGGGATTAATGAGGTGTGCCAAATTCAAGGCAGGGCATCACTGTACTTCAACCACAGTGGCTAACTTTTGGTACTTCCCAGATGCTCTGTGTGTCCTAGGTTGTCAGTAAGGTGACTTTTTGAGTCTGGTGACCATGTTCTGCCCTTATGTGGCTTCTCCATCAATAGTAATATGGTTAGAGTAACCTGTCAAGATATTTTAGGAACCTCTAAATGATGGGAGTAATTGTGAATTATGACAAATTTCTCCTGACTCAGAAACTCACAGGCTTGTGGACTCAGCAGCCAAGTTGAATTCTGAGATTGCAGATGTGAATAAGCCTGAAGGGGCTATCTCCTTCATTACTTGGAGCATTGCTATGATGGCAGAGAGAGTGAGTTAGCTGAGATAACCACTTCCTTCAAATAGAGAAGACAGCTGAGTTTTCCACAGGGAGCATCTGAAGCAAAAATATTTTTGGCTGTCACTGATTCATTGGTAAATAAGCTTTTTCAAACATTTGATTAGGACTCAGGGTGGTCTGTCCATCCTCTTTGCCTTGTCATACTGCAAGTTAATTTGTGTTCATCTACCCTCAAGTTGCAACACTGAGCCACAATCCCACCAAAACTTTCTCACCAAGATGCAGATGAAGCCAAAGTTGCAGAGACTGACCAGTAAGCTACAGAAAATGACCATTGAAAGAAATTAGCAGTGAGATCACTTGATCTTTATCACAGAAGAGAGCACGAAGAATAGGTATTCATTATTTCAATCCCTGTGGTTTCAATCTCAGGTCCACTCTGTCTTCATTAATTCATTTTATATAAGGTCTGTGTTTCTGGTTGGCTGCATCTTTTGGGTATGGCTTTGTTGAAAATCATGTCTCTGAAGTCTTCCCAAAGGCAGAACCTCAAATGTGGGCTGGAATGACATGAGGATAAATACTATTCTGATCCCTCTAAAAAGAAACAAAAACAGAGCCTGTGGCATGGAATAAGAAAGTGTGGTACACATACACAGTGGAGTACTACTCAGCAGAGAAAAACAATGACATGAGGTTTGCAGGCAAATGGATGGAATTAGAAAAAACATCCTGAATGAAGTAACCCAGACTCAGAAAGACAAACAGGTTTTTCTAATTTCTTGTCTTCTATATGTTTATATTGGATATTAGACCTTAATCAGATGAGAATTTTTGTTTTCTTTTTCTGATTTCTTGTGTTCAATTAGTGTATTTTGGATATTAGAAATTTATCAGAGGAGAATTTTGGTGTTGTTTAATTTATTGTGTTCAATAAATAAATGTCTGATATTAGACCTTTAGCAGATGAGAATTTTTGTTTTATTTAACTAAATATATCCGCTATGTATATTTTGGATATGCGACCATTATCAGATGTGAGATTTGTTCTGTTTATCTGATTTCTTGTGTTTAATAAGTATATTTTGGATATTGGACCTTTGCTCAGGAGAAATTTCTCTGTGTCATCATAACAACATTTCCACAGTCCCTTTCTCAATGACACAAAAATACATTTCCAACAGTCCCTTTCTCCTACTCTTCAGAACAACATTTCCCACAATTACATTCACTGTGTCACCAAAATGACATTTCCTACATCTTTCTCCATGGCATCAGATGTACATTTCCCACAGTGCGTTTCTCTACATCATGAGAACAACATTCTCCACAGGTCCTTTCTCTACATCATCAGAAATACATTTCCCTCGGGACCTTTCTCTAAGTCAGAGAAATACATTTTCCACAGTTCCTTTCTCTGTTTTATCAGATCAACATTACCCACAGTGCATCTCTCAGTGTCTATTAAACTACACTATCCACAGTTCCTATGTGCACGTCATCACAACTATATTTCCTGCTGTTCCATTCTCTACATCACCAGAACTACATTTCCCACAGTGTCTTTCTGTATGACATAAATATTACATTTCCCATAGTGCCTTTCTCCATCTCATCAGAACAACTTAACCAAAAGTTCCTTGCTGGGTGTCATCAAAACTACATTTCCTATAATGCCGTTCTCCATGTCAAATAAATACATTACCTACTATGACTTCTCAGTATCATCTGAGCTTCATTTTCCACAGTACCTATGTGTACATCATCAGAACTATATTTCCCAAAGTTCCTTTCTCTGTGTCATCATTACTACAATTCCCACACTTCCATTCTCTATGACATCAGCACGGCTTTTTCTCGAGTTCTTTTTTCTACGTCATCATATCCTCATATCCCATAGTGCCTTTCTCTGGGGCATAAGAACTACATTTCTCAGAGTGCCTTTCTCTCAGATATCAGAGCTTCCTTTCCAGTTGTTCCTTTCTGTATGACATCAGAACTACATTTACTGCAGTCCCTTTCTCTTCATCATCATAACTACATTTCCCACAGTGTCTTTCTCTCTGACACAAGAACCACATTTCACACAGTGCCTTTCTTCATCTCATCAAAACTACATTACCCAAAGTTCCTTACTCCACATCATCATAACTACATTTCCTACAATGCCTTTTTCTCTGTCGCAGAAATACATTATCCACAGTGGCTTTCTCGGTGTAGTCTGAACTACATTTCCCTCAGTACCTATGTGTACATCATCAGAACCACATTTATCACAGTTCCTTTCTCTCTATCATCAGAACTACATTACCAAAAGTTCCTTTGTCTATGTCACAGAAGTACATTTCCCACACTTCCTTTCTCAATTACATCAGAATTACATTTGCCACAGTGCCTTTCTAAATGGATTCATAACACATTTCCCACAAGAGCCTGTCTCTATGACATCAGAAATACATTGCTCGTCTAGCCTTTATCTACATCAGCAGTACTATGTTTCCAACAGCGCCTTTCTAGTTGTCATCTGAACTACATTTCCCACAGTTCCTTTCTCAGTGTCACCAGAAATAAATTTCCCTCTTTTCCTTTCTCTATGCCATCAGACCTTCATTTCCCACAGTTCCTTTCTCTATGTCATCAGAACTTCATTTCCCACAGTTCCTTTCTCTAGATCATCAGTACAACATTTCCTACAGAGTCTTTCTTTATGTCACTACAACTATATTTCCACAGTGCCTTTCTTTACATCTTCATAATTACATTAACCTCAGTGCCTTTCGGTATGACATGAGAACTACAATTTCCACAGTGTCCTTCTCAATTTCATCAGAACTACTTTTTCCACAGTGCCTTTCTCTATGTCACCATAACCGCATTTCCACAGTGCCTTTCTCTATCTCATCAGAACTACATTTCCCACTGTTCCTTTCTCTACATCTTCAGAACTACGTGTCTCACAGTGTCTTTCTCTGGGACATAAGAACTACATTTCCAACAGGTGGTGGTGGCACATGCCTATAATACCAGCACTCAGGAGGCAGAGGCAGGTGAATCTCTGTGAGTTCAAGGCCAGCCTGGTCTCCAATGTGAGTTCCAGGAAAGGTGCAATGGAACACAACCGAGACAAGAATTGTGTGTAATGTATTTCTGTGAGATCGAGAAAGGCGTTGTGGAAATGTAGTTATGATGAACACAGAGCAATTAACTTTGGGCAATGTAGTTATGATGTCATGGATAGAGACAGGCAATGTGGGAAGTGAAGGTCAGCACACACCAAGAAAGGCACTGTGGCAAATGTAGTTGTGTGATATAGAGAAAGGCCATGTGGTATATGTGTTATGATGACCCTGAAAAAGGACTGTGGGAACATAGTTCTTATGTCACAGAAAAGACACTGTGGAAAATGTAGTTCTAATGACTTAGAGAAAGGAACTGTGGGTAATGTAGTTCTGACAAGGTAACTAATGGAACTCACAGAAATGTGGTTCTTTTGACACAGAGACAGGCATTGTGGGAAATGTTGATCTGATGAAGGAGAGGAAGGCACTTTGGGAAATGTAGTTCTGATGACATAGAGGAAGGCACTGTGCAAATGTTGTTTTCACATAGAGAAAGGCACTGTGGGAAATGTAGTTCTGATAAAGAACACATAGGAACTGTTGGAAATGTAGTTCAGATGATACCCAGAAAAGAACTGTGGGTAAAATCGATCTGATGAAACCAAGAAAGGCATTGTAAAATATATTTCTGTTATACAGTGAAAGGTACTGTGGGGAATATAGTTATGATGACACAGAAAAAATAACTGTGGGAAATGTATTTTTTTTCTTTTTTTGGTTTTTCGAGACCAGGTTTCCTC
>NW_023412253.1:0-41630 GCF_903995425.1 Onychomys torridus
ATTAGGCGGCATATGTATGGAAGAAGTGCGGTGAAGTAATAGGAGGATTTTGACAGGGTGGAAGACGGGCCTCTAGCCTCTAACTCTCTGCTCCCTCCGCGAGTCTCTCTGTTTTAAAATAATTCTGATTCTGCATTCCAGCCAAGAAGGAGGATTCAGTTGTCCATTGGCCTGGGCAGAAGATCCTGTGTCCAAAAGCAGAGGCTGTCAGGAGGAGAAAGCTCCATAGACACAGCCTGTCAGCCCATGTGTCCAAACTGGTGACATGCTAGGACTGCACTGTCTGTACGTGGACTTGGGATTTAGGCAAAGTCAATTAATAGTCTGATTTATGAGAAGGCCACAGAGAAGAATAAGTTTGCTAATTGCAAACACCATAACCACAAAACAGGAGGCAGTTAACTTCTCAGGGTGCTCATCCAGAAACAGGGAGATTAGTCTAACTCGAGCAAGTTAGATTTATTAAGAGAAGGAAATAGCTGGGCACCAGTACTTGGGAGGAGGATGTGGAGTTCAAAGCCAGCTTTGACCACATGAGACCCTGTCTCGAAACAAACAAACAAAACAGGGCTGGAAATAGAGTACAGTTGCTGAGTTCCTGACTAGCATGTGTGAGGCCCTAACTTTAAATCCCAGTGCTTGGGGTGGAATGAGAGAAGAGAGTCCACAAGTCATTTGCACAATGTTTTGTGTGCTACTGAAATTAAGGAAATGTGTTTCTAGGCAATTCTGGTAATGAAAGAATTTGTTAACTTCTGACAAAGCCCTGGCTACTCATTGCTTGTGATGTGTGGGTGTCATGAGGATGAAAGGCATGTATAAAGGAAGACCCCACACCAGTTGTGGCTCACAGTGAGCCACCATCCCTCTGCCAAGGATGACTGAGGAAGCCACTACTATATTTATTAGTACAGTCATTATTACTTCCTTCTCTTTGGACTTGCCCTGTTCCTGGATGGCCCATCTCTTAGGGCCAGTGAGGCGTCTTTCCTGTTACCCACCCAGGACAAATGACTTCCCTCTTAGGGGGTACCCCGGAAGCAGAAGGCCAATTACCTCATCTTTATTTTCTAAGTTTCTTTGCCATTATAAACTGCGAACCTGTCTATACAACCTGTGCATTGGATCACCACCTAGCTGCCAGACTCTGGAGGAAACCAGTCACAGAGGAGGTTGTATCTACCATCTAGGGGGATGTTTGGTTACTGTGCCTCCTTGGCAGGACATGACAGGACACAAGGGTTAAGTTGTACTTCCTTTGCTACCCACGTCTCCAGTACCACAGAGGGTATGTGATGGCCTGTGGGGGCCCAGGAAGCCGGAGGTAATAACAGATAGATAGTAATGGACACTAAATTTCCTTTATCAGTTCCATGAGTAGGAGAGAGGCTTTGGTGACATTAATTAGCAGATATGCCAGCAGGGTAGGGTTTGGGTGGGGAGGAAAGCAGACTGCACAGGGAAAGGCTGGACAGGAATAGAGAGGTGGAGGAGGATGGGGGCCTCACACAGGGGGGAATTAACACATAGTGAATTGGAAGGCAGCAGAGAGCAAGCGCAGGAGGCACAGCCAGGCTCTGCGGATACAAACAGGCTGCTGAGACTCATCCCTCAGGAAGATCTCAGCAAGAATGTCACAAGCAGGCTTCTGTCCCTCTTGGCACCCCATGGGGAGCGATGGTTTACTCAATCCATAACTCCCAGCCTCCGAGGTGTACTGTGGAGAAGATGTCACAGTTCACTAAATGTCATCAACCAACATGGTGGTGCATGCCTTTATTCCCACCCCTATGGAGGCAGAGGCAGGCAGAGCTCTGATTTTGAGGCCAGCCTGGTCTGCAGAGTGAGTTTCAGGACAGCCAGGGCTACACAGAGAAACTCTGTCTTGAAGAGAAAAAAAAAAGGAAGGAGAGCGAGAGACAGACAAAGAGAAAAAGGAAAAGAGCTGCAGTGACTGGAATGTTCTAAGACCATGCAATGGTAGAGTTGCTCAAGGACAGCCCAGGGAGACCTGCACAAGGGACCTGAGCCTGTGTTCTAAAGGGACACTCACCAGGGGTACAGACATGCTCCTGAGCACTAATCTCCAAGAGCCTGGAATGTGTAGACCCCAGACACATGGGGGAGTGGCGCTAAGGGGGCCTGCTTGCCTTCCTGCTCAGGCTCTGCCCACCTAGCCTGGACAGGACAGACTGCAGAAGACAGATAGACAGATGCCGTGGCCTGACCCTGGCATGGCAGGAAAACAACCTGAAACACTTGCTCAGAGTTTATACCCCCATATAAGGGTCATGTAAGAGGCTGGCCTGCTCTAGGGTTTGGGGGTGGGGCAGGCAGCCACTTAGAAAACTCTGTGCTGCTGTGGGAGAGTGCACTCAGAAGGCTAGCTTTCAACTGCTGGTGGCCCAGTGGGCTCACCCTCTGGGGAGAAAAAGCCTTCTCTCCATGCTGGACAGAGTTCTGAAAACCCCAGGCTGCCAACAGTGTTTGCTGTCAGTATCTGAAACCATATTGATGCTTTCTAGTACTTGAGGAAAACACTAGAAGGGAAAACAGGAGTAGACATGGTAAGCTCCAGGAGAGGACCAGGTGGCAGATGAGAAACACGGGATTGTTAATCACATTCAGAAAGTATGCCAGGCAGAAAAAGATGGAAATGCAATTTGTGATGCATGCACTTATTATATGAACACAACAATTCATTAGTGAACCACCACAAAGTGTGAGGGAGAACTATTTGTGTGGATGTGCAAAATACAGGCTGGTGGCACAGGTGCCAGAGCCCACCTGTCACTCTGCCTGCCACTAGAGGTGACCCTTGGCAAGGCGGCCTACAACCTGGTTCATCTACACTCCTCTGTAAAATGGGGCTGAGGTTAAATGTGTGCACACACAGAACACTTCTTGATCTTCTCAGCAGACAGGAAGCACAGGATTATTTAATGTCATCACATGATTCAGGAGGGGAACAGAGTGTTAAAATGTGATCCTGTTGGGGGGGGGAACACTCTGTGGCTGGCTGTACACACACAGGGAATTCCCAGAAGGCTCTCACATGGGGGCCTTGGAGGTTTTCATGTACACTTCTGGTATTTGCATGACAAGTAGATTCTCTTTTATTTAAAACCCAAGCAGCTGGTGCGCCCTTCCCCACCTTCGGGGAAAACACCCTCACTTGTATTTCCAATGGGGCTTGGCCTCCATCAGTTCATCTGGGATCTGGGACAGCAAGGCCCCTCCCTGCAGCAGACAGTCTGAGAGGCTCTAGTGACCTGGGCTCTGTACCAGCAAGGCTGACCAGCTCTCCCTACAACTCATCCTGGGAGCACTGCCCAAATCAAGGCCCCTGGCTCACAGGTCTCCCTCTGTATTTTCTATGGCTTCAGGAAAACTGTGTTTTCTACACCACTAGATCTGGTAACAGCTGGCCCCATCCTCCACGACACTATGTGCTCCTAGAATTAAAAAAAAGCAGGTAATTTGTGGCAAGTGGAGTTCATAATCTGCTAATTTATGGTCTCTGCCGACCTGGAGAGCCATTAGAGAGGTAATAAAGGGGGATGTAATTACATGATCGGGGCCACTTCAGACACAGCTGCTGTCACTTGGCAGCTCATCCTTCATCCAGCCAGACGGGCGGTTCCCCAGGAACAGGCTGTCCAAAGAGTCTTCCTGAAGAGGTCTCTGGGGATCCCCTGCACACAGTACCCTGGGCTGGGCACTAGTGATGACCCCCCATGAAGGCTCCCCTGGCCAGGCTGGAGTGCCAGCTGCTGGGGCAAGGGCAAATAAGTGGCCAATAACGCAGGGAGACAGCAACTCACTGAGCACTACCAGCAGCCAGAGAGAGCAAAGGCTGCTGCCAGCTAAGGCTCTAGTCTCTGGATCCCAGGGAGGAAGAGGTCACTGCTGTGGTTGCTCTCATCACTACTAGGGCTTGCCCTCCAGGAAGCCTAACACGTGGGAAATTCAGCTCAAGCCCAAACTGCATTTCCAGTCCTGTAACCTCCAAGGGACCCGAGACATAACTGAGCAAACTGCTATTCCCATAAGCCTGTGATCCCAGCACTGACAAAGCAGAAGCAGAAGGATCATTAGGACTTTGAAGCCAGCCAAGGCTGCTACACAGTAGCACCTTGTCTCCAAAACAGAAAATTAGCAGTAGTCCCACTTCCAGGGTTTTAGTTATGCAAGGTCAACTATCTGGGTATGAAAATAGGAAGTAGAAGATTCCAGAAATGAATGATTTTAAGTTTATCTATGATCTGGGTCCACCCTGATCTACTGTGCTCCATACAGGAATCAGGCTGTTTTCTGGTGTATCTATGCTGTCTATGCTGCCCACCCGTCTCTCACGGGAAGCCACCTCAGTTGGGGTAATGAAGTACACCAATATGCTCAGGTGGTCCTCATTTCACTCACTAATGACCCCAGATACAGACACTAAGACATGAGACACAAAAGGACAAATAAACTCCAGGGCAGCGATATTATGAAAATACAATATCTATTTGTTTCAGACATAGTAACCTATTTAGAGGTTCTAGGTTTTAGATCATCTCTGGTTAGTGGGCAGGGCAACACTACAAATCTGTCTAAGCCACATACTGGGAGAGACCCTCTGTTCAATGCTTAGTCTGTGAGCACGAGGTACCCTCTGTGCATCTGGTTGTAGACCACAGGGTGCACACACTGTAGCATGAGCCCTGTCTAAAGACTGCTGCACAACTCTAGTCCCAGGCAGTCTGAACTCCTTCCTTCTGCGTGCCCCTGGCCAGAATCAACAAGACTCAACATGGTCTTGGTGCGTGCTCTAACATGTGAGCCCACAAACAATCTTCAAGTGCTTTCTTTCTCATTGTAAGCCCGTCCTCAAATGAGTGTTCCTTCAGAAGTAGGATCAAATCAGTAATTTTAAAGTATCAGACGCAAGGTTAGAGAGATGATGGTTCAGCTGTCACTTGATGCTTCTACAGAGGATGCAGGGTACATTCCCAGTACCCACAGGGAAGATCACAATCATTTGTGACTCCAGTTCCAGGAGATCTGAAACCCTCTTCTGGCTTCCTAGGGCATTGCATGCACATGGTGCCCAGCTCTACATGCAGGCAAAACACCTAGCCATACACATTAAAAATAATTTTTAATAAAAGGACAGTTGGTCTGTCCCTGCCCTTAGTGGGAGCTTCACAAATGGGGACAGGAGACCCTTATTAATTACCCACATGATTCCACATGCATATGTATGCAAAATTGTCAAGTTAGTGTATAAGACAAAGAAGGAGGCTGCTGCTTACTTCACGTCCTCCTATTTGTGTTTCTGGTTTCCAGAGACTGAGTCTCTTCTGCTAGGTAGCCTGGTTGACCTAGAACTTGCTATGCACAACAGACTGGCCTCAAACTGATGGCAAGCCTCTGCTTTTGGAGTGCTGAGATTACAGGTGTGTGCCGCCACACTCACTTTGTTTCTCATCCACAGGAACTAGTCTTTGGAGAGGAAATGCTGGTGCAAAGCAGGCTTGTGTCACTACCGGTAACTATGACAACCATGACAGCTGTGGCAGATTTGAGTGACGTCCTCCTGAGATTCCTAGTGGGGGCTTCTGGGATTCCCATTTCATAGATGGGAACACTGAGGATCAGAAAACCCTTACTCATGCCCCATAAGGCAGCTCTGGGACAGGAGCCCTGCTGGTCTGCTCCAAGTCTATGTCCCCAACAATCACCCCGCTTACCTGTCCCTCTAACTTGGCACAGGTATAAAAGAAAAATATACAATCTAGGAGACTGAGTCTCCTGAATACTCCTTTCCCCCCCAGGTGTTATGAGGGCAAGGCCAACAGAAGGAAGATGTACTGATCCAGGAGACCAACAGGTGCCACTCCTGAGTTATCCCTCTGACACTATCTGACCCAGAATAGTAAGCTGAGAGATGGGCCGGGGTGGCTGTGCACAGTTTGGCTTGGGGTTAGTGGAGCAATCCAGGCTGAGGTGTCTTAAGCATTGGCCTGACGTTACATCTGTGCTGAGGCAGCACAGGACAGATTTAAAAACTACTGAGTGTAATCCCAGGAGACTGAGCTCCTTACAAAGGACACACTAGCCAGGTGCCTGGCAAACCCACCCAAGGCTTAGAGTGCCAAGGGACCACTTCCAAATCCTCTAGGTTTGCCAAAGGTTAGTGTTGGCAACATCATCTCCAACCCCTGTCCACAAGCCTGTGACTTCTTGTGGGGCACACATGATTCTCACACACACGGGACTTGAATCACCTCAATCCATGCTTGCACTCAAGAGTTAGCACACCTCTGCTGTGTTGCCGTGTGTGTTATGGTCATCTTTTAGGGCCATGGCTGACAAAAAAAACATGTAGAGGCAGACAGACAAAGCCACAAATCATGTAGCTAGAAGAGAAGGGGTTCACTGCCAGAGGGAGCAGCACGTCTCCAACTCAGTGAAGCCCCATGCTGGAGCACAGGACAGGACCTTAAATTGTACAGAGAAAGGCCCCTAGGTGTGTGCAATATGTAATCAGATGGGCTCACATTGTTCATCCTGACCAAGAGAGGCTCTCAGTGGAGCAGAGGGTAAAGACTCTCTGAGGGCCAGAAATACACTGGGCATACACTTCTTCCCCCTGAATCTTCCAGATCTCAACTCTGAGACAAGGGAAAGCTCCAGCAGGTGGCCACAGTGAGCTCACAGGTGACACACTGGCCCAGGATGCACTTCACACCTGGACCTCACAGCCTCAGGTCACCCTGTTTAGTTTAACTACAAAGGTTGAGTTCTCACACTCCCATGTCACAGGTCAAGTGACAGACTCAGGCCACACAGCTTCTGGGCTAGAATCTGTACCTGACACAACTCCCAAGGCCCTGCTCCTAAGCCCTTCCTTCTCTCTGCCCACAGCTAGGGCAAAAGAAGGGAGCTGCATTCCACTGTAATGCCAATAAACTTCAGGAACTGCATGCTGATTTGACTTGTGGATTCAAGGAATTTGCTCTTCAAATATTATCAATTCTCTGCACCTATTGCAGGTCCTAGTAAGATAACGGGTAATTCTGATGAGCCCCTGGCAGTCCATAAACATTACTGACCCTTCTGAATACTACTCCCCTCAATCCCATAGCAGAGAGAAGGGCCTTAAGTGGGGTGGCAAAGGTCTTCTAGGCTTTGTTGGGCCTGACACCAAACATCAAAGGCATATCTATGGAACTGGGGGAGCCTAGAGCCCATTACCACACTTGCCCCCACCCCATCATGACTCACCTGGGATGTGTTTGGCCCAGCCAATGATGACTGCAAGCTCCCGACCTGCCAAGTTACAGAGTGTGGGCAGGGCCTTGATATCTCCCTCAGGCATACCAGGGGGAGGCATAGCATACAGCTTGTGAGGTTCATCCACGAGCAGACATGAGACAGTCTTAGTCACTGTAATGAGCAAAGAGGGAGCAAACAGTAAATGATGGGGAAGAAGGGAAGGGTGAGGGTGAAGCCCTGGGGGTCAAATGTGGCTGCCATCTGTCTGTCTCTTGATATCCCAAAGCTGCTGGCCACAGTGATGAGGGTGCTGAAATGTCTCCTGCAATGGGAAGCCACTCAGACGACCCAGGCCTAGCAGTTCTAGGAGGATAGCCATGCATGGGGACAAGGTGTGAGTGCTGGGGCTCTTATTTCATATGGAGGCCGGTTCTGTGCCATTCCATATAGACAGGCCTTCTGATGAAGCCAGGCAATACCAGGCACTATTGGCAGCCTTTACATCCACACCACTCACCACCCACCAGAGGGAGGAATAGCCCCAGTGGGTCGCCCACCAGCCCAATGCTCCATCTGCCCATGTCAGTATGTTTCCCTGCATGTACAGGATACCCTCAGGAGTCCCCTCCCACTCCCCATAATAATTCATAACAGAGGATGCCAGGTATTCCAGTCTTAGAAGGGCATGCAGGGGGCTTTTAAGCAGGTGGGGAAATCTGTAAGCTCATGTAGGGGCCATTCTCCTAGTCCAGCTGTCACTTGGACTTCGGGCACCCTCCACGCACTCGGTCATGACACACACATGGCAGAGAAGAAAGACATTGGTATCAAGAGCTGTTCCAAATCTCCAGGGGAAGAGGCACTGCTTTGGAACTGTAGCCGTGGCTGAGAGCTTCATGGCCATCCAGCCTCATGCCAGGAAGTGAGACATTATCTGAAGGAACAGCCCATTTGACTTGCTAGCCTGGTCCCACCTCTCCAGGTACAGCATCCTCCTAAAATCACACTGAGACCCCTAGCCTGAGCCCTCATCTATAAAAGCAAGACACAATAAAGCCCTCTGCCGAGGTTCTTTATCTTGGTTCTGCTCTATAATCAGGGAGGGCTGAGTTCAGAAAGCCTGCAAAGAAGGGCTAGGGATGTAGGTCAGTTGGTACAGAGCAATGCCCAGCATATACAAAGCCGTAGGTTCGATCCCCAACACTTAAATAAAAAAACGAGTGTAGTGGCGTGTGCCTGTAATCCCAACACTAAGGTGAAGACAGGGAATCTGCAGCTAGCCTGGGCTATAAGAGATTGACTCAAAAGTAAAATGGCAGGAGAAAAGAGAGAGAGAGAGCTGGGTTATTGCCTCAGCTTCTAGGTTCTTCTAAAGTTCAACCCCTGTTCTGTCCCCTAAAGCTAAGAGTACCCCTAACTCAAGACCTGCCCTTCCCTTTCCCAGAAGACTTGCAGACCTGTCTGCAGTCTTGACCCGCCCACTCTACTCATCCCATCCCAAGCTGCACAAGAGGAAGACAAAATTAGCCACTTGATAAAAGGATGATTTCCATCCCATTCATATTCTTTGACAGTATGTACAACTAGTTACATCCAAACAGTCCTAGGGAAAAGAGGAAATTGCCTAGACAATGATAGCAATTGAAAGTAACATGATTTTGTAGGTGGGACAATGCCTTTGGGGCACACCACAGCCAGTTTTAACAAAAGGCCATAGCTCAAATCCTCTCCAGAGGGCAAAAGCCATCCTGGAGCTATGGAGGCAGGAGCCAAGCCCAACAAGAGGGAACTGGTTCTTAGGGAGCTAGTTTCTTCTCAGCAATGCATAGTTTTTGGTCATCTCCAAAACTGGCCTTGAACCTGGGATCCTCCAGCTTCAAACTCCAAGGGGAAAATTATAGCTCTTCACCACCATACCCAGCCTACACAGCACAGGGGATGGACTGCAGGACCCCACCCTCCTCTGTTCCAGGCAAACACTCACCAACACAACTACATCCTCAGCTCATTAGCAGTCCTTTAAACTCACACTGGAATTTCTGTAACAAGCCTTGCTTCACAAGGCTGTAGTAAACACTACAGTGAGTGAGGGGGACACAGCATCCCACCCCTGACTTTTACCTAATGGTTAATTCCCATTTGGAGGGGCATCTTCTTGAGGTCCTGTGCTGCATTTTCACTGGTCTGGGTTCTTTATCCCCCTTAGAGGTGAAAGGATGAGCTGTGACTCAGAGCCATCCCATGGGAAGGAGAAAGGTATAGAATGCATGGGCAGCCCTAAGACACAACATCCTGGTTACACAGGTGGCCCAGCATCCTGGTTACAGATGATGATCTTGAGTACTCTGGGATCCGCTGCTTTCTAAGCTTGTCTGTGGACCTCTTGAAAAGCTGTCAACAATGTCCTACCTCTGATGATCAAAGGGTCTGTGTTAGTTTCTCTAGGAACAGAACCTGAGCAAAGGATGTGCAAGCAAGAAGATGTGAGGGAGAGAGGGAAGGGATGACTGTTCTCGATTCTGCTGATGGCTGTGTCACCTCAACCTGCTGGTACTCCTCACACACTGGAGGTCTGGTGTGGGTGATTTATCTCTCCGCCACCAGCAGAATGCTGCTCTGACGATTCTGCTAGCCTGACTGCTGTGCTGGGGCTGACCCAGCTGGTGGCCAAAGCTCTAGGCCAGAACTGAAGTCACAGAATGTGATGAGGATGCCTAAGTTGGAGAGTGATGGCAGAGGTGAAAGGGGTGGTCTTCTCAAAGTTTGGGCCCCCAGACCAGTAGCATCACCATCATCTGGGGCTTTTTAGAGGAGCAAATGAGCCTCCTCCTGCCTCCCTTTCCCCTCACCCCCCCACCTCCAGCCCAGACAATCTTATGTACCTCGAGCTGGCTTCCAAATTGGTGAGTAGCCAAGGAAGTTCCTGAGCTTCTGATTCTCCTGTTTCTTTTTCTTCAGTATTGGGATCATAGGCATGCAACACTGTAGTTAGAGTTTTCCTGCCTGGCCCAGTCAGGACAAATTTCTCTTACCTGCCAGTCCCATAGTCACTCAGACCCAACCAAAAAAGCACACAGAAACTTATATTGCTTATAAACTGTGTGGCCGTGGCAGGCTGCTTGTTATCTACTTCTTCTATCTTAAATTAACCCATTTCTGTTAGTCTATACTTTGCCACATGGCTTGTGGCTTACTAGTATCTTTACATGTTGCTTTCCATGGCAGTGGCTGGCGGTGTCTCTCCCCAGCCTTCTACTTCCCAGAATCCTCTTCTCTCTTGTCCCGCCTATACTTCCTGCCTAGCCACTGGCCAAACAGCATTTTATTTGTACAGAGCGATATCCACAGCACTTCCCCTTTTCTTTTTTTTTTTTAAGGAAGGTTTTAACTTTTACATAGTAAAATTACATATAACAAAACAACTATCAAGCAAGAATTATAGTTACATTATTAAAGAAGATAACCTATTTATCTTATATTTGTGAGTCTAAGGTTTTATATCTAACTTATCTTTTATCATAACTGAGGAAATTATAACTATCTAGTCTTCAACCACATCAAAGACCTCAGAAGGATATAATATTACCTGAGAACTGGGAGAAGGTTGCAAGCAACTTTCGGAAGTCTTACAGGGTAGACAGAGAGAGCTGGCAGCCTGAACAGTCACCTAATGTTCCTTTGTTATGTTGGGGCATTTGTCTTCAGCCCATAGGGCTAGAGTCTCTCAGTCACTTCTCTCAGTGTCCTGTAGAATGTCTGGCAGTTTCCTCTGCAAAACAGGAACCTGAAGGACCATTTTGAAAGCAAAGTTCAGTAGTCACCTTTCTATGGGTCCTGCATGTCCAGGTGATCGAGCAGTCCAGGCAAGAACAGTTTCTTGCCCAAATGGCTATTTTTGCCAAGGTGAAGATAAACTCCATATGAAGTGTCTTCAATGCCCATCCTCCTCTCTGAAGTAAATCGGTGCTGCCAGGAGCAGACATGTGTCACTGTCCAGAAAGTCTAAATTTTAAAAGTAATTTAAATGCCATATTCTGTAAGTCTTTGAAGTATTTGAAGATTACCTATCTATCTGAAATATGTCTATGTATATCTACAAGACTTAACTAACATGGCTATGAGTATGATTATCATAGATGACTAATTATTAATCTATTTTTAATTATCCATTTCAATTTAAAATGAGCTATACAAACATAATACCTTAAACACAATTAGAAATATACACACAGTATAACAAAATTAACTTTAAGTTTGTATCAATAGACTAAAATCTATACCAATGTAAAACATTTTAAACAAGTTGTTGCTCTTTAGAAGTAAGTTCCTTAATCTACCCTTTCATCCTGTTATATTTGTATCATATCCCCTTTTCTTCTTTAGAAAGAGATCTCATAATCAAACTGCTTTAAATAAAAATATTGGTTTTTCTCTGTCCCACACTAGAGGGATCTTCTGATTTGGGACACAAGAATCTCTTAACCTTTTCTTTTAGCAATATGTCTGGGTTTAGAGAAGGAGTGAGCCAATTCCATCTCCAAAGCCAGCTTGATAATTTTGGGAATGTGGGTGTAGTTTCTCTTACTACTTCTTGCTGGAGGGGGGCGCTGTATCTTATGGGGACACAAAGAAAATTTTAGGATTATGGAGTAGTCCATTAGGGTGAACCTCTGAGCCAGTTGCCTTGAAAGCATTCTGGATGTCGGATCATCTGGGCCATGGTGTCATTGGAGACCTTTCAGGTGGTCTTGGCTGATCAAACCTGATATATCTTAATCTGGAACAAATCCACAGCCTCTGCCTTTCTGTGGAAATAAAAGCAGAGACTCTTTTCCAAAGCAACATATCCTTATATCCAAATTTTGAAGTCAAGTTACCTTTAAAATTTACATACTTGTTTAACTCAACAGCTTTTATGATCAAATATTTTTCTGCAGTTAAAAATCCCAAAGGCAACATAAACCAGATTCTCTGTGTAATATCCATCTTTGAAATGCTGCTGTGGCTGCTGGCTCTGCCCACCTCTGCTTCCCAACATGGCGGTGGTACAGTTTACTGCCAGCTCTGGGTCTGGAGCCATGTGTACCATCAACTGTCAGAAGCAGTTCTATCAAAGCAGTGCATAGCCCAGAAACCCTTTTTTGCTTTTTTTTTTTTAACTCGAAAAGGCTAAATCCACCACGCAGCAGAGTAAAGTGGCACTTATAGATTCCTCATTCCTGCCATACTGCAGGTCAGACGCACACACCAGGAACCCGCCATAGTAGCTCAAACTGGCAGGCTGCCACTAACTTGAGAGAGACAAGTAGGAAGCTGTTTTTAGCTCTGTTGTAGACTCTTTTTTCTCAGGTTTTAGGTGGAAATTCTTGCCAACACTTGGGTGCCATTTGTAGTTAGAGTTTTCCTGCCTGGCCCAGTCAGGACAAATCTCTCTTACCCGCCAGTCCCATAGTCACTCAGACCCAACCAAAAAAGCACACAGAAACTTACATTGCTTATAAACTGTATGGCCGTGGCAGGCTGCTTGTTATCTACTTCTTCTATCTTAAATTAATCCATTTCTGTTAGTCTATACTTTGCCACATGGCTTGTGGCTTACCAGTGTCTTTACATGTTGCTTCTCATGGCGGCGGCTGGCGGTGTCTCCCCCCCCCAGCCTTCTACTTCCCAGAATCCTCTTCTCTCTTGTCCCGCCTATACTTCCTGCCTAGCCACTGGCCAAACAGCATTTTATTTGTACAGAGTGATATCCACAGCAGAACACCATGAGCAGTTGATGGAATACTGGGGTTTGAACCCAGGACTTTGTGCATGCTAGACAAGAACTCTACTAACCAAGCTATACTTACAGCCCCCAAATAAGATGAGCTATGAGATGCACTCTGTGGGCCCCACTCCCAGGGGACTCTGTGGACCTGCTCTGGATTCCATCTGAGCATCATCCTGGCCCTTAGGGGACACAGGAAACAGCTCAGTCCCCTCAACACAGCCCTAACCCTTCAGGCTCGGAGTGCAGCTCACATTGGTCCCTCACCCTGAAATAGAGGCAGAGACACACTAGAAAGGAGACCACTTGCTTACTGTTCTCCCAGCTCCTACCCCTTGTAATGCAAACACATCCTGGAGTACAACCCTACTGCATTACCATAGAACAGTGAGGACACATGCGCTCTCATTCTTGAGTCTAGAAAGCAGGGGTCTGCCCCCACATTCGCCATTTCTTTTCCCCAGAAGCCCTCCAAGTGACTCTCCTCTTGCCCTTGCCTACCTAACTTACCCTAAGGCAGCTGTCAGCTAGAGAGACTTTTGAAACAGGAAGACAAAAAGGCCGTTGACACCCGTGATGTCCCTTCTGAATTGTTCTCTGACTTGATTAAAGACCTTGGATGGTGTTCAAGAAAGACTTGATGAATAAGAGCACACACAACAGGTGTTTCTTCATAGTGTCAGGGTCTTCCCTGCTGGCTTCGTGTCCCTTAAGGTCAGAGGCAGTTTGTGGCCCACACTGGGTTCCGGCATGGAGCCTGGTAGCCAGCAGGTGCTTAGGAAAACAATGTGTTCAACTTCCTGGTAAGTCACATCAGGTATGTTTAACAGCATGGTTCACAGAAGACTTTCTATATATATTACACCGTTTAACCCACAGCATATGGACACTCTGCCATTCCCTCATTTAACAAAGAAGGTAAACAGGTTGAGGGGCTGGCTGGTTTGTCCGGTCAGAGTCAGTACCCAAGCTCCTTTGCCGTCCCAAGGAGTGACCTTCTAGGACACATCTCAAGTCCTCAGAGTCTCCTTAGAATTTCCCTCTACAGTTCTTTCTAGCCAGGCAGCCAGTGACTCCAAATGGCCTCATATGTCTCATCAAGCTTCTCAGGTTGGAACGAATTAAGGACTGTATATCAAAGTCTGGTGTGAAACACAACTGTTCTCAGTGTTTCTATCTCTTGTTCAAATCCAAACCCAGGAAGCCCAGGGAACCCAGTGCTCCTGTTCAGGCTGTTCTACTTCCTGACTTTTGGAGGAGGTGGTTCAAAGATTTGGTGTCATCCTCGGGCTTGGGAGGAAACAATGGTCAGACTCACTCTGCTGGAGTCCAGGCTTTCCTGTCATTTTAATGACCTTGAGGTGGGGGTGTGGCAAAGAGGTTCCAAGGGGCCAGGAGCTACATTTCACAGAGCCACCACAGGACTGCTCCCATCATGCTTCAGGCTGTTCAGGGCAGGAGGTTCTGTACTGCCTACAGCCCTGCACCATGTGCCACACAGGTCAGGATTTATAATGATGATTTGGAGTGGAGGATGTGGGCATGTGCTTCTCACTCTGTGGAGCACAAATCCCAGCACAGGGTTACTGCCAACCTCCAAATCCAATGACCTTGCCCTTCTAGCCTACACCACTCTGGAAATAGTTACTTTCCTGGACCCTCCCCAGGAAGGCCTTCCTGGATCATGGCTTTTCCTGAGATCTGCCATGGAATTCCAGACTTTTCTGGACTCCCTCTGATCACTCCATGTGCCGCTCCTGAGGCCTCCTGCTGAGTGTGCCCAGACAAGCCACAGTACTGAGCTGTGGTGGCCAGCAGGGTGGCTGATGTGTTCATCTCACACAGCTCCTCTCTTACTTAACCTCTGCCCCACCTGTTCAAGGCAGGCCCTCCTCCCTCATGAAGTTCTTTCAAAGCTCCATCCCAGCCTTGGAGCTGACACTGAAGTTCTCCAGGTCAATCCTTCAGGTACCTGAACTTTTCCTGGACACTCTCCTTCCAAGGCCAAGCAGTCTTTACCTTCTGCTCCTTAATGCCACCTCTCCCTGCCTTTTCTGCCTTTGTTTTTATTGTGACAGTCTGCTCTGGACTGAGAACTGTCAGTACCTAGAGGTCAAAGACAGTGGATATCTGAAAACCTCTGCAGACAGTGGTCAACTGTCCTGGTTCTTCCGTCCCATCTAGTTTTTGTATTCACTCAGTACGCTGCTTCTGTTTTTATTAAAACCAGACGCAGTGGCACAGGCTTGCCCTCCTCCTATGGGCTCCCACCACCAGACACAGAGTCGAAGACGTACATCACCTTCAGCCTGCAGGTGGTTCTTTTAGACATTGCTACGCATGTTCCATTTGGGTTGTTTGGGGAAGCAACAAGTTCCAGCCGGTCCCAACAATTCTGTTGCCTGTTCTAGCAGCTTCCCTGGTATTTGTGAGGACTACCTTTCCATCAGCAATGAAGCAGCCACCCTGGGCCACTGAAAACACAGAAGAAAGAGTTGAGCACTTGAGAACCTGGACTGCAGGGGAATACCTCTCTCAGCCATTACCCCAGGCTTCTTGTTAGGAAGAGAAAGCCAGCACTTGGGAAGTAGAGGCAGGAGGATCAACACTTCACAATCATCCTTAACTATATAGCCAAGTTTAAGGCCAGTCTGGGCTACACGGGACAGAGAAAAATTGAAAACAACTTCATCTGACGCTTAAGCTACTGGCTACCAGAGGGTCTGGCAGTAAAAGTCATCTCCACTGATATGAGCGATAGTACAGAGAAATCTAATGCTTCCACAGTATCTCATGAATATAAAAAGGATTGGTAATCAACGCAATTCACAGCCTTGGGCTAACAAGGTCCTTGAGTTTGGACCAGTGCTAGACACCTGGACAAGTGTGGGAGCTCCTAGCATAAGCCAAAGTGATGAGCTGTGGCCTGGGGCAGAGCTGGGTAAACCAAAACATCATGCAGCTACTGGAGTGGAACTGGGTAAGGGTCTTCAACTCTCTGCACCTCCACTTCTTGGGACTCTAAGATTAGGTAATGGTGCCTACCTCACGGGGCTAACAGCTCATTTAATCCTATGTCATGAATATGTGAGCACTTGAAAAATCTTCGATGGCAAACCGTAAGTGTTAAATAAATGCTAACACCACTACTAAAAATATCTCATCTTTAAAGGTGTTCTGTCATGGTATATCAGCATCTGGGCTGTATAGTGTATTATATTTTCAAGACACTGTGACGAAGGAACTAGGGGAAGGGTATGTGGAATCTTACTCTATTTTCTCACAACTGTAACTCAGTGTACTCAAAATGAAAACTTTAAACACTTCTGTAAAATCCTGGTGGTGGTGTAGAATGATGTATGTGTTGGTAGCTCAAAAACCTACCCAGAATCACCACAACTCCTACTCCTAGATTTTCGCTCCACCTGAGAGCTGAAGGTGGAAACAGTCCAGTGTTCACTGCAGTATAGTTCATGGGAGCTAACTCACGTCAGGGAACAACCTCAATGGCCATGAGGGGCCATGGGCAAACCAACGTGGCCTAGACATGTATATTACTCAGTCATTCGGTGTGCAATAAGCCAGACACCAAAAGGCAGCTGTGGTTCAGCTCTACCTTTGAGGCTTTTGGAGTTCTCAAGGTCCTCAAGGTCAGACACAGGAGGCAGACTGGATGCCATGGAGGGGGTGGGTAGGAATCCAGAATGAAGAGTTAGTATGTGCTACGTCCCAATGTGTAGCAGTTTGTGGGAGCTTCCTGCTTGTAATCCCAGTGCTTGAAGGGCTGAGGCAAAAGGGCTAATGAGTTCCAAGTTAGCCTGGGCTTTAGAGTGAGTTTCAGGTTAGCCTTAGCTACAGTTTGAGACCCCATCTCGAAATAAAATAAAATGTATTTCAAATAGCTAGACATGATAGCAAAGGAGGAGCCCAGTTGCCACCTCCGTCCATGCCAAGGACAGAGCTTTCAGCCTTGGCTAAGTCACACTTGCTTGACCCTTCTTTGATAGCCTTATCATGGTAGGCTGGCAGACAAGGGCTGGCAGGGGGCCTACTTAGGGCCCAGGAGATGGTCCAGAAGCTTCATGGCGAGGAGGGGAGCATCTCAAACCTGCCCCACCTGCTGGCCTCTGCTATCCACTGCAGGCATGTCAGGGCTCCTGATCAGGCACCCACTGAATGGTCACCATGTGGCCAACAGGCCTCTCACTCTTTCTTAATGGAAAAGCAGTACTTCCCACTTCTCGCCATCCCCTGCCTTCCTTCTCATTTGCAGTCCCTCCTCCAAGGCTGCACAGGATCCCAGTCTTTCAAAGCAAAAACAGCTGATTGTACTGGGGTGGCAGCCAGTTTAAGTTTCTTTCATTTGCACTAAAAATAAAGTAGCTAAAGCATGGTCCTGCACCTGGCCCCAAGCCTGACTGGTTCTTACCTCCACTATCACGTGTTTCTCTACCCCAAGGGGAGGTTTACCAAGGGCGGGGTCAGGGGGAGGAAAACCCTAGAAGCCAGGATCCTTCCCACACTCTGGTCCCAGACTAAAGCCAAGAAGGATCCCTTGTTGACCTTGCGAAGGTCATCAAGTTTGAGACTTTTCCTGTTCAAAACTCACTGGCAGCACTGACTCTGCCATGCTCAGCTTCTTTATGAAGTGAGCAGTTCCTGGACTGAACAGGGCTCTGCTTACAAAGCAGAGCATGCTCATCTCACATTTGAGTTGCATTGACAGTTCTGAGGACAGAGGGAGTCCAGGGATGTCATCAGGAGAAAACAGAGGACTAGAGGAAGGTCAAGCAGGGTTGGGAATGTAGCTCAGATGGTACAGTGCTGGCCTAGCATGCATAAAGCCTTGAGTTCAAGCCAATGCTGCACAAACCTTTGTGGTGGTACCTGCCTGTAATCCCAGTACTCTGAAGGCAGAGGTAAGATGGTGAGAAATTCCAGGCTATTTTAGGATACAGAGAATTTCAAGGCCAGCCTGGTACACACAAGACCTGGGGTCACACTGCTAGGAATGACAGAGGAAGTATCTGCATCTGGATTTGGGGTTGACCAAGTGTCCTGCATGATGAGAACGGCCAGCCATGAAGGGAACAGCTCAGGATCGAGGATTTGCTCCTCAAAGGCTCTGAGCCTAGGGTCTCTGGGGTCATACACTACTTAGAACAGTGATTATCAATCTTCCTAATGCTGCCACCCTTTAATACAGTTCCCTGTGTGATGGTGACCCCCAACCATAACATTATTTTTGTTGCTACTTCATAACTGTAATTTTGCTACTGTTGTGATCCATTAACATAAGTATCTGTATTTTCTGATGGTCCTGGGACATTCCTTTTGTGACACACTCCATGAAAAGGTCATTCATTCACTGGGGGGCATGACCCACAGGTTGAGAACCTCTTGTCTAGAGCCTTCTCACAGAAAAACACACACACACACACACACACACACACACACACACACTCACACACATACACACGACAGGGTTTCTTTGTCTAGTCTTGGCTGTCTAGAACTAGCTCTGTAGCCCAGGCTGGCCTCAAACTCACAGAGATCTGCCCATCTCTTCCTCCCAAGTGCTGGGATTAAAGGCATGCACCACCACCACCTTACAGATGAATTATCTTATGAATGCTTTTTCAAAGCTCTTCAGCGGTTGTATGCTGGGTATGGGTCTATATGATATAGTTCTTGGTTCTGAGCATTTTTCCTGGGGGGGGGTTATGGGTTAGACATCACCCTGGCATCCTGGTTTGCTTTCTTCTGCTGTGCTAAGCACTATGACTCATAAAGAAACTTCGGGAGCAAAGGGCTTATTTGGCTCACAGGTTATACAGTCCATCATCGGGGGAAGCCAAGGAATGAACTCAAGGCAGGTATCTGATGCAGAGACCATGGAGGAGTGCTGCTTACTGGCTTGCTGCTCACAGATTGCTCAACCTGCTTTCTTACAGCACCCAGACCACTGCCCATGGGTGACACCACTCACCGTGGGCTGAATGCTTCTATGTAAACAGTAAGAAAATACATCCACAGACTTGCCTACAGATCAATATGATCAATAAGAACCTTCTTCCCAGCTATGTCTAGATTTGTGTCAAGTTGACAAAACCAACCAGTCCACCTGGTGATAGAGAGCCGGGAGAGATTGGTGGGGGAGGAGGGATCTCCTAGTGGATAAAAACAAGAAACAAACAAACAAACCCTCTACCTTATAGTCCCAGGCTCCTGCCAACTGTTTATAGATTCAGGGTGTCTGAATGGCTAGTGGAACCCCAGTATTCTGGGAAGCAGGGTACACTGTCACTCTTTCCTACTCGAGATCTTCCTGGCCCACGGCACCACACTACTAAGGACATTTCGCTTGTGTTCTCCCTGTGTTCCCACTGCTGAGGTCTAAAACTACCCCTAACAGGGAAGAATCAGTCCAGCCAAGGCCTACAAGACTCCATTCTTGCTGGGGAGGGACCGCAGGCTTTTGCTGGGTAAGGAACCCATACTGAAGGCAGGACCAGCTTCTTATAAGGAGCCAAGACTCCACCCAACTCTGTCATGTCCTTGCTGGGTGGCACTAGGAAAGTCACTGAAGCACAGCTGGGCCAGATCAAGCATGGCATGTCCTGTCACTGGGGCCACCACTTTCCATTTCCTTGCCTGTGAGAGATACTGTGAATCAATCATGTCACCACAGCCTGCTGGTCTCAGATACTCCACCAGGGCCTTTCAATCAGGTACTCTACTGCAATACCACCCTGGAGCTGACAGTCCAATGTAGAGGTAATTTGCCACCCTACTTCTTTCCTACTTTTTACTTCTTAAAAACCAGGGTGTTAGTGCCATGCCTACGACGGTGTTGCCCAAGTGTCAAATGCCTTGGATGAGGTAGTTACGTGGGAAAGGGGGGCTCGTGGCCCTCAGGTCTATGCCCCCAGCGACCCCTCATCAATCTGCCTGAATCAAGGTGCCAGGCTACACGGAACCATGCAGATCTGCTTGCAGAGGCTGGCTGGTGCTCTGCCTTCTTCTCTTTGCAGCTGTAATTATTGCTGTTTCCTTGTGTATTGATTCCAGGAAGTTAACTCTTAATGTTCCTGATGTGCCCCATAAAGAGAGTAATAATTCCTCAAAAGTGGCTTCAATACCCCCACCTATGATTCAAGCTCTTAGGCAAACAGTTCAAGACGGTTCCTAAAGTTTGGGGGAATTCATGAATGATTTAGAGCAGAAAGAACTTATGATTCAAAAGGATGAAGATTCTAGCAAGGAGAAAATGAAAGTAAAGGTACAGGCTCTTATAGGCAGTCCACACGTGCAGCCGACAGCAGCTGCGAAGAAGCAGTTACAGGAATTAGTCATTCCTACAAGAGTTATCCAGGGACAAATAGAGTTTCTCATCAAGGGTCGATGGTGGCAACCCCCTAACTTTAATGCTAGATATAATAATTATTTAGAGCCATTACCTTTTACAGGAGCTTATGACGTACATGGGAACTGATGGGTGAATCATAATGGTATGAAAACAGAATGGCATAAGTTACAGTTCATGGAAAGATTAGCTAGGTACCGACCCCCCTGGTGCCTTCTCACCAGGCAAAGGTTAAAATATTCTCACACAAATGAGACCATGTTTAGAATAATGATGGAAAGGGTGTAATTTTGATACAGAACAAAGGTGTAGAAGGAAAACTACAGCTAGGGCCATAATGTTCTCTATCTGGATGAGGAACCACAAAAGAAAAAGTAAAGGTTATACTCATGAGATCTGTTAATCATTCTGAGAAAACTGTGTGACTACATTGTTGATTCTATGTCTATCACCCTACTGGCTGATTGCCATGTTTCCTCAAGTAACTGTATAAAATTCACTTCTTGGTCTGAGTAAAATTGCAGCAGCTTCACAACATACTCTCGTGTCTGTGGCTGTCTGTCACTTGCCGAATCCCACTTATCCTGAGTACCTTCACCCCGTTCTCCCTCAGTCTGGTGGTCTAGCTGAGATCCAGTCCGCGGCATGTTAGCAATGGCAGAGTACACAAAATAAGCCAAGTGCATAAACAAATAAACAAGGTCATTTCCTGAGTGGGAGAAATTCGATGACAAGGTCTACAGGGGGCTGTGATAGCAGGTGATGGGGGAGATCACACTACATGCAGACTGAAAGGACGAGAAGCCTGCCTTCAGGAACACACTCTGAGAGAGAGCACTGTCTGGAATCCCTGAGGTGAGAATTAGGTCTGCCATGCTTGGAGACTGCAAGCAAGCTGATGAGGGTCTAGCTGAACGGATGGGAATGCAGACAGGACGAGGTGGTTGAGATGATGGCTGAGTCTCAGTGCAGAACTGAACCCACAGTCAGATGTTCCAGCATTTTTCTAAGATCCACAGAGAACTTCAAGAAGGTAGAAAACAAATGACAAACTCTCACGGTGGCTTTTAAAAGACTTCTGAACTGAGTGAGGTGGCACACATCAATAAACCCAACTCTTAGAAGAAGGCAGAGGCAGGTGGATGTCTGAGTTCCAGGCCCGGCCTGGTCCAAACACAGAGTTCCAGGTCAGCTTGGGCTACATTGAGAGCCTGTCTCAATCAATCAAACAAACAAAGAGAGTTCTCTCACTGCATCATGGCTGAGAAGGAACAGGGCCAGAGAGATATACTTAGGTCACAGACCATGTCCAAAAAAAGAAGACACTTCTTTGGACCAGTCTTGACTGTGGAGAGGAACGGCAAGCATCACTCAGAGGAATGGCAAGCATTGCTCAACAGTGAGACCCTGCCTCAAGAAAATAAAGAAAAATGATGCAGGTGTGGTGTTCCATCCTTAAAACTCTGGGCAGTGGTGGTTCACACATTTATTCCCAGCACTGGGAAGGCAGAGAAGGTGGATCCTTATGAGTTTGAGGCCAGCCTGGTCTTATGGAGTGAGTTCTAGGACAGCCAGAGGTACACAGAGAAACCCCTTCTTGAAAAACCAAACCAAACCAAACAAAGCACAGCACTAGGGGTGAAGGCAGGAGGGAGACCATGAGTTCGAGGTCAGCCATCACTACAAGGCAAGAACCTGTCTCCAAAACCAAAACCAAGCAAGCATCTAAAAAGAGGAAGTCCAACATTAAACTCCCCAGGGCTGTGGGGAAATGGCTTGGCTGTTAGGAGTGCTTACTGCTCTTCCAGAAGACCCAAGTTCAGTTCTCAGTACCCACGTCCTAGTAGCCTACAACCCACATGTAATTCCAGCTCCAGGGGATCCAATCCTACTTTCTGACCTCCATGGGCATCTGAGCTCACATGTATAGACCCTGCTCCTCCTACATGTACATAATTAAAACTAAAATAAATATATCATTAAAATCTGTAAGTGGTTGTCTAGTACATGAGAAGCCCTGGGTTCAACCTTCATGTCCATATAAGATCAGATTTTGGGGCTGGATTGGCAGCCCAGTGGTTAGGAGTACTATGCTGCAGAGATATGAGGACCCGGGTTCAAAAAAATATTCAGCACCCATGTAAAGAGCTAATGTGGCTTCTAACATAGCACTGTGTAAGGCAGACAGATAGTTAGACCACTGTAGCTTGCAAGGGTCTGCCTAGAGGGATAAAGCAAGATAGCCAGTGTCCTCTTCTGGCTTGTGCACTGGTGCCTATATACATACTACACACACACACACACACACACACACACACACACACACACACTGAGCTGAAGACACATATTCCAAACCCTTCTCCTGGGGTGCTAATAACTCTTGCACATGTGCATCTGGGAAACAAGCATAAGTGTGATGCTCCCTTGACACCAAGAGCCCACAAGCCCCAAAGGCATGCGTTAGTGGTAGAGAAGAAAGGAAATTAGTAGACTTCTGTTCAAGGGCCAAGTCCAGCCTCTGACTCTGAAACACAGCCCAACTTATCATTATATTTTAATTTTTACTGGCTTCTATGTTGAAGAAATGAAAAAAAAATGAATTATGCAAGAAGCAGCATCCACTTCAGAGCTACTGATTACCATGGTCCAGAATCCTAGGTTTGGAAGGTGCCTTAGCTGTTAGGAGCACATGCTGCTCTTCCAGAGGACCCGAGTTCAGATGCCAGCAGCTGTGTCAGAGGGCTCACAGCTGTCTGTAATTCCAGCTCCAGGGAATCCAATGCCCTCTACAGTCTTACAATGGTACCCATCAACACATAGCACACAGATACACACACACACATAAATTGTTTGGTTTTGTTTTTGAGGTAGGGTCTCAGGCTGTCCAGAAACTCACTATGCAAACCAGGCTAGCTTCAACAGTCTACCTCTACCTCCCAAGTGTGGGATTAAAGGCCACTTGCCACTATACCTAGGCATACATAAATGATTAAGAATCTTAAAAACAAAAACAAAAACAAAAACAAAAACTACCTCATAATCGGATTCCAGCAAAGTGAGTTCCTGTCTTGAAAAACCAAACAATCCCTCCCACCAAAAACAAAAACAAAACCTCACTAGCATAATTTCATTAAAAACTAGAAGACAAAATAGACAAATAAAACTAGAAGCTAAGTTTGACGGCTCCTCCCTGTAATTCCAGGTTTCAAGAAACTGAGGCAGGAAGAGGGCTGAGAGCTTGGGTCACCGTGAGATACAAAATGAAAGAAACCCCATCTCAACAAACAAACAAAAATCTCAATGATGAACAGAGACAGGTAAAGAGAAAAGAACACAAGAGCCAGGCAAATGGTTCCCTCCAAGAATGGAGAAAAAAATGCAAAGGGGGAATTGTGAGGGGACCTAGAAGAGTGCTTTCTGCCTTACTTCGGTGGAGGTGCCAATATTCCTGTTCAGGACAGGCTCTCAACCACACCAGTCCAGGGCTGCTGAGATGGCAGGTAAATGTCCCTACTCTTCAACCTGACAACCTGGGCCCCAAATATGGGAAGGAAAGAACTGACTCCCAAAAGCTGACCTCTGACCTCCATGCATTTGTACTACACACTTAAAGAAAGAAATGTTAAGAAAATATTTTTGAAGATGTGTGTGCTCTACATTGCCTTCTTCGATACCAATAGCGTTTTTACCAAGCCCACAGCATCCCAGCTAAAAAGAGTGCCTCCCCCTGTCTCTTTAACTGAGTGGGGTGTCCATGTTATTTGGTTCTACCGAAAGCCTGTGAATGAAAGGACCCCTTGTCCTGGCTAGCTGTGAGAACTGGGGTCGTGAGTCTAGTCGGTCACAGGCTGAGATGGTAGAGCTGCTACCCTGTCCTCAACAGCCAGCGACCTTTGAACTACTACATTCTGAATAAAGAGAATCACGAAATCGCCACAAGGGACTGAGGCAGATGTACTCACTAACTGGAAGGAATAAAAACACCTTCTACTTGGCCCAGCCTGGTGGTATCCCTTGTGGCCAGGGCAGAGAGAGTCATGGTTCAAGACCTGCCCAAGTGACTTAGTGAGACCCTGGCCGAGGGCTGGGTTCTAGCTCAGATAGGTAGAGCACTCACCTGGTATACGTGTGGCCCTGGGTTTGATCTCAGCCCTACAATTAATTAAATGAAAAATTTCTATGTTACTGTTTTCATTTCCAAGACAATATGAAGCAAGAGCATCAGCTAAGTATGGACAGACAGGTGATGGGGGACCTCATAGGGCTGCTTTACAGGTCACAGAAGGGGAATCCCCTGTAGGAGCTTTAGGAAAGGGGAGATGTTAATCAAAGAGAGCCCTATGAGCTAGGAAGGCTAAGTCTGTGCCCCACTGCACTGCCTGAGCTCTGACTGAACAAAACGATGCACCATAGATGACCAGACTAATACAGAATTGTAGTTCTCACCACAGACCACCAAACATATAAATTGGTGTTGTGGTAAGTATGTCCATTAACTTGACTGAATCTTCCTATAACATATAAAGCAAAGCACCACACTGTGCCCCATAAATGTAGTTACCTACCAGTTACAAACAAAATGAAATGAACATCAGTGCTATTACATGAAGACTGTCTCTAATCAATGATCAACATAAGACATCATGGTAGAAGCCCAGAGACATCGCTGGAGAGGAGGAGAACAAGATGACTATGGCCACTACACTGAGTGGCATTTTCCAGGAGGGAAGTGAAATTTAGTAGCTTTCCCAGGTAGCTGCTAAATGGTCAAAGGGATGTCTGAGCAGATGGGCTGGACCTGTGTTCCAATGCTCTGGTGTCGAATGCCTGGAGTGAACCATAATAAGAATTCAACACAGCCAGAAGCAGCTGTCTGTATTCAAACAATACTTATCCAGCCAGGGGTCAGTGCACCTGAGTATTCAGGAGGCTTTGGGAAGATCTTGTGAGCTATCAGGAGGGGAGGGTGGGGCACACATGTATACAGGCTAGAAAGTAGCTCAATGGTGTCTTCTGACATGCTGGAGAGTTGGTTTGTTCCAAAACATTAATGTACTTTGGAAAAGCAAATGAATTTCTCTTCCTTCATTCAAAAGACCACAAAAGTGGTATTTCTGGCATGGGCTAGAGGCAGAGCACTCTGTAAATACAAAACCATTAGATCCCATGCAGCAGGAACCTGATCAGGGCCTCCTTTTAATTTCCTGACAAGAGTTGGCCACTAACCCAATTACCCAGAATCCCTAGAGAACCTTTCTGCTTTCCCAACATGCACAAAGAGAGTGAAAGCATATTGTGTGGCCATCAGCCCAGCTCTCACTGAAATCAAGTGTCTTTCAGAAAACACTTGGGAAGAGGCAAGTAGGGCTGAGCGGGGTGGGGGGAGCAGGAGTGGCTGGAGCGAAGGTGAGTAAGGAGAGGAGAAGGTTGGGTGGGCAGGGACAAGCTGGCTAGGGTGAAGAATTCAACTTCCAGAGATGAACTGAAGACTAGGGGCACTATATAGTTGCAGCAAGTGGGTTTTCTGATCTGAAGACTGAATCAGTCTACAGCTGAGATGCCAGGGACTATCTCATTCCATTCAGATTCCAGACTCAGAAAGGATCTGCCTAATGCAATGCCAACTCCTTGGCATCCCACCAACAAATTCAGGAAGATCAATGGGTCTAGGCTGCTTCACTCAACTCAGTGGGCAGCTGTAGAAAAGACGTGTGAATCTGAGTGAGTATAACACAAGCTGAATATTGCCATAGAGCTGCTTACACACTAAGGTAAATGTCCCAGCTGTCCCTCTGGGTCCTCACCTTTACCTGGTAATGACCAACAGGTTTTGAAGGAGGTAAAGGAAGGAGGTTCAGGGAGCGCTAAGTATGAGAATGACAAAGAGAATGCCATTCACCAGCTCTGAACCCACATCAGATTTTGCATTAGATTTTGCACACAAAGAAAAGGATGACTTTCTCTTAAAATGTGAGTTGTCATACAATGCATCTACATAAAGACACGGGATGCTGCCTTCAGCCACTGACTGCTCTGGTCATCCCAGGACAAAGCCGAAGGAAGCCATGTGAAAAACAAGATTAGTCTCCAACCACTTGAAGCATCTGACATGCTTTGATTTTGAGTCGAAGGCCACCCCATATCTGACTTCATCCATAGTCATGGACAGAGCCCCTAAATCCTGGATCAGCATCATGGACCATTTTACTATTAAGAAATAGCTATTGGAGACATCTTGATTTGCTAGGTAGAAGGAGGTACATGAGGTTCTGACACCTAGATGGTCAGGAGGAAAAGAGTATTCACACTCCCTGCTTCCCTTTAAGACTCAGGAATCCCTGGTGCTGCCCAGCCAACTGTGAGACCCAAACACAGAAAGGGGCACCAGGAAGAGTGAGGTTGATGGGGGGTCAGACAAGGAGGGGACAGGGGGTTGGGCAGGGCTGGCCCTGGGGACTAGACCTTGTACACATCATCGCAAAGGGACACCCAAACAAAAGCAGGCGTCAGGATGGCCACCAAGAGCTCTACCTGGCAGGGACCCAGATGCCTGCAGGCAGCCTGCTCCTCCCAGGAGGCTGGTCTTCATGGAGCTAGGTACCACAGAGCTCTGTGGGGATGCACACTGAGCTAGGAGCTCAGCTTCACCCACACTCAGGAGGATTCCTGTCCATTTTTTTCCCTTTCAGATACAGGCTTGCCAGCACTGGAAGTAAGGTGGTGTGTGCCCTGATGACTTTCCCTCCTCCTTCAGGCAAAGCTCCCTAATAGCTGCATCAGGATCAGTACATCATCAGCCTGGGGATATCTGGCTGACATGCGGGGAGCCAGTCCTGGAGGTGAGGCAACTCTGGGGATGACTGCACCCTACTCCTGCCACTGGAGATGCCCATCTACTACTGCCTTCACTTCCAGGAACCAGTCTAGGGATATCCCACCACTGCCCTTCAGTGTGCTTAGTCATGCCTCTCCTGTCATGGGTGAGACCCTTTCTGGGGACCACTAAAAAGTACCCTCCTCTTTCCCAGCGCTAGAAAACCCTTAAAGAGAATCCTGCACATTGCGACTGTCTGGGGATTGACTGGTATCCCCCTAAACACCACACACACACACACACACACACACACACACACACACACACACACACCCATCCCTTGCCTGTCAAGAAGAGTGTGTGGGGGAGATCCAGATCTGGGCCCTGATCCTATCAAGCTAGAGGGTGGCTGAAGGTGGGGCAGACACCTCACTCCATCCCCTGCAGGCCCCTTTTTATCAACATAAAGGTTTGCCTTTCCCTCTGATTCTCTGAGTTCGAGAAAGCATTCAGAGATTCATACTCCAGCCAGGGGTCACTGCACAGTTGGCTCCAGTTGACCTGGTGTCTCCCTCAGCTTCCAGAACAAGTGGCAACAGTTCCATCTCTGGGGCTTAGGAGGAAGGAGGCTCCTCAAAGCCTAGACACCCTCAGGTTCCCATCACCAAGGGCTAAGAAGACCAAGCAGGCATAGATTCTTATCATTTTTGGACATACTTGCACAAGCTTGTGACTCAGAAGGGGGCTGCAGGATTTGTCCTTGAGAAACTGTGAGGCTGACTGACTTAGACCTTCTGTTTGTCCTCTACCTTTTCCCTGAATGTAAAGTTATTGTGGATAAACAGCACTCGATGGGGAGAGATGCCTGTTTTGCCCTTCTCAGAGAACTGAAATCTAGCTTCAGTTGTGAGAGTGGGAGAGTTGAACCCCTTCAATCTGAGAAGATGGAACCTCAATTAAGAAAATGCATCCCATAACTGGATGTCAATGTGTGGAAGGCTGCAAATAGATCCATATCTGTCACCATGCACAAAACTTAAATCCAACTGGATAAAAGATCTCAACATAAATCCAGTTACTCTGAACCTGATAGAAGAGAAAGTAGGAAGTACTCTTGAATGCATTGGTACTGGAGATCACTTTCTAAATATAACACCAGTAGCACAGACACTGAGAGAAAAATCAATCAATGGGACCTGTTGAAACTTAGAAGCTTTTGTATAGCAAAGGACATGTTCAACAAGAAAAAGCGACAGCCTACAGAATGGGAAGAGGTCTTCACCAACCCCACATCTAACAGAGGGCTTATATCCAGAATATAGAAAGAACACAAGAAATTAGACATCAAAATGCCCAACAGTCCAATTAAGAAATGGGCTATAGAACTAAACAGAAAATTCTCCACAGAGGAAGTTCAAATGGCTGAAAGACAATTAAAGAATTGCTAAACATCCCTAATTATCCAGGAAATGCAAATCAAAACGACTCTGAGATTCCACCTTACACCTGTCAAAATGGCTAAGATCAAAAACACAGAAGACAGCTTATGCTGGAGAGGATGTGGAGCAAGGGGAAATCTCCTCCACTGCTGGTGGGAATGCAAGCTTGTAAAGCCTCTTTGGAAATCAATATGGCAATTTTCTTAGAAAATTGGGAATTAATTTACCCCAAGACCCAGCTGTAGCAATCTTGGGCATATACCCAAGGAATGCTCAATCATACCACAAGGGCATTTGCTCAGCTATGTTCATATCAGCTTTGTTTGTAATAGCCAGAACCTGGAAACAACCTAGATGCCCTTAAACTGAAGAATGGATAAAGAAAATATGGTACATATACACAACGGAGTACTATTCAGCATAGAAAAAAAATGACATCATGAGGTTTGCAGGCAAATGGATGGATCTAGAATAAAATCATCCTGAGTGAGGTAACCCAGACTCAGAAGGACAAACATGGTATGTACTCACTCACAGGAGGATACTAGATGTGAAACAAAGATGACTAGACTTCTACACAACTTCAGGAAGCCTATCTAGAAAACGGGACCCTAGGAACGAAAGGGATCACCCAATGACAGAGAAATGGATGAGATCTACATGAACAACCTGGACGACAGTGGGAGTAATGAAGGGCAAGGTTTGGGGGAAAGAAAGCTTAAGGGAGCAGAGGATCCCTGCTGTATCAAGAACAGAAAGGTAGAACAAGGAATAACAGACCATGATAAATGAAGACCACATGAGAACAGGAATAGACAAAGTGCTGGATAGGTCCGCAGAAACCCACAATGATACATCCTCTCTAGACTGCTGGCAATGGTCGAGAGAAAGCCTGGTCTGACCAAGTCTGGTGATTAGATGGCCAAACACCCTAATAGTCATGCTGGAACTCTCATCTAATAACTGAAGGAAGGGGATGCAGAGATCCTCAGCCAGGCCCCAGGTGGAGTTCCAGATGTCCAACTGTCGAGAAAGAGCGTGAATTGTTGAGCCCAAGATTGGTAAAAGCACAGGGACAAATAGCCAAACGAATACAAGCACATTATGAATTATGAACCAAAGGCTGTGGAGCCCCCATCTGGATCAGGCCCTCTGGATAAATGAGACAATTGAATAGCTTGATCTGTTTGGGAGGCGTCCAGGCTGTGGGACCGGGACCTGTCCTTAGTGCATGAGCTGGCTGTTTGGAACCTTGGGCAGACACAGGGACACTTTGCTCAGCCTGGAAGGAGGGGACAAGACCGGCCTGTACTGAATCCACTAGGTTTAAATGAATCCCCAGGGGAGTCTTGGCCCTGGAAGAGATGGGAATGGAGGGGAGGGACTAGGGGAAGGTGGGAGTTGGGGCAGAAGTGGGGAGGACAGGGGAACCCATGGCTGATGTGTAAACACAAATATAATAATAATAATAATAATAATAATAATAATAATAATAATAAAAGAAAATGCCTCCATAAAACCGGGCTACAGACAATGCTGCAGGGCATTTTCTTAATTAGCGAGGAATGGGGGAGGGCTCAGCCCCTTGTAGGTGAAGCCCCCCTTGTGGTCCTAGGTTCTGTAATAAAGCAAGCTGAGCAAGCCAGTCAGCAGCACTCCTCCATGGCCTCAGCTCAGCTCCTGACTCCAGGTTCCCGCCCTGTTTGAGTTCCTGTCCTGACTTCATTCAGTGATGAACAGTGATGTAAATTCTAAGTCAAATAAACCATTTCCTCCCCACATTGCTTATGGGCATGGTGTTTCATCAAGGCAGCAGACCTGGAACCAAGACAGGACCTTACAGCCCAGTGCACTGCAGACCCAAGAGACTGCTGGAAGCTGCCCTAATTGCTGCTTCATAGATGCAGAGGCTAACTAGGCCCAGGTGAGGAGATGAACCACTCAGAATTTTCCCAAGCCCCATCCAAGCTCTCTCACAGGCAAACAGCTCAGAGGTGGACATTTCCCAGCAGGCACAGAGGAGGGGGACAGAGGGTGGGGAAGCTCCGGGCCTGCCAAAGGCTGAGCTAGGTTTGGGAGACCAGCAACCCCACCTTGTCCTTCCCAGGGAAGAAGGCACCCCAAACAGTCTTTGTCCTCTCCTTAGCTTGTCTTGCTACTTATCCCATGAACTTCCTGTTTCCTTCTGCATCATGAAGGATTAAGGTGCAGAAGCTGGTCCATAAGAATTTGCACTGGATCTCTGAGGGAGTCACAGGTGCACATACAGTGGTGTGTGTATGTGAAACTTTAACACTCACAAACACACACACACACAAGGCCTATTCCCAAAATGGAACTGAACAAGATTCAAACCGGGTAGATCCACATAAGTGGTGCAGAATGACCCTTCCACAGCCTTCCACACGATGAGCCCCATCTCACACTTCCCAGTGGCCACTTTCAAAGTAAAAAAGACGTACAATATGCGACGATGTTATTATCATCATGCTTTAGTCAATTCAATCTAGGACCGGGGTTCCGTTTCCAGCACCCACATGGCAACTTACAACTACTTCCAGGGGATCACATGCCTTTTTCTGACAGCCAAGGGCACCAGGTATACACATATATACATGTAGAAACTCACACATACATAAAAAATAAAAGCTAAATGGCCAGAGATTTAAAAAAAACCACACCTTTTGATGGAACTAAAAACAGCCCAGTTGGTGCTTGTGACTTCTGACTATTATACCCAATGGAAACCTAACACACCAAATGAGTCTAGTGGAAAAGGTAATGGGGGAGAACCAGAAGCAAAGATAGAAGAGAAATGGGGGTGGGTGGGGAAACACTTACCAGGCAAGAGACATGTCCTGAACTCCATCAGAAGCAAGGGCCACTCCTCACCAACCAGGAGTGTGCCATTACCCATCCCCAATCCCAAGGGAGCACAGGCCTAACACTCCCCACCATGACAAACCAAGCAGATCCCTAGCCCGGACAGTTGGCTGGGGTCCTCTTACCTTCCTTCTGCATCCCCACTTTGAGGCATTTCATGAAGCGGCAGGCCTGGTAGAACTTATATCTTTGTTTGGTGAAGTCACACTCATTGGTGGCCAGACAGCTATACTTGATGTTTCCTGCCACACAGAGAGGGTTGCCAGGTGCCTGCTGTCTGTCCTTTCCATATCCCAACCCCTTAGGCTGACTGGGGATTAGCTGGCCAGAGCTGACATGCCACACCCAGGGTTGCAAACGGAAGTACTGCTAGAAGCAGGAACTCTGAATAATCTCCACCCCCTGGATGCATCAAATTCTTTCCCATGCCCATTCCAGCCTGGCTGCTGTGCAGACCCAGCAGCCACCTGGGAAGGAAAATCTCATTCTTCTGAGAATGGTTCTCTAACAACCACCGGATGGGGAGTGAAAGGGTGACATCAAAATATGCTGAGACAGCATTTGACACCAGGAGAACTAGCCACGGGTTCTAAGTTGGACATCAGCACAGACCACCCCAGCTCTTCCAGCTGCCAACCTGCACCTGTCACTAGGAAAAGCCGGGAGAAAATTGTGGCAGAGCGTGGACTCTACCTCCCTCTGCGGGCCAGGACACCTAGCTCCCAACTTTGAGGAAATCTCTTTCCCATCACTTAGCCTTAGTTTCTGCAACTGCAAAATACTTGATAGTTCCTCAGGGAAGGGTTGAACAAAACCTTACATGAAAAGTCACTTTAAAAAATTGTAGCCTAGGCTGGGTGAGGAGGTGCATGCTTTTAATCCCTACAGAGGCAGGCAGATCCCTGTGTGTTTAAGACCAGCCTGTTGTACTTTGGGAGTTTCCAGGACATCCAGGGCTTCACAGAGCGACCTTGCCTGAAGATAGACAGAGAGACAGACAAAAATTAAAACAAAACAAAACAAAAAGACCAGTTGTAGCCCAGGTTAGGCATCACAGTGTGCGTTCCTATCACTTTAATTTTATTAGGACTTCAATTGTCTTTTCATTTATTTGTGTGTGTGTGCATGCATGTATATTAGGGGTGCAAGGAAGGGATGAGTACCAGTGTGTGGAGGTCAGAGGACAACTTCCCAGGTGTGAGTCAGTTTTCTCCATCCATCATGAGGCTCATGGTATTGAACTTAGGTCATCAGGCTTGCCAGCAAACTGCCTTTACCCACTGGGCTATGTTGATCTGTGATCTTACACCTGGGAGGTGAGCTGGAGGCAGGAAGATCAGGAGGTTAAGGTCAGTCTTGTCCACAAATCAAGTTTAAGGCCAGCTTGGACCACACATCTTAGAAACAAAACAGGGCTAGGATGTAGCTCAGTTGATAAAGTGCTTGGTATGTATGAAGTCCTGGGTGCTACACCCAACAGCCTGGTGGTGCACACTTGGGTTCCTAACACCTGGAGGTAGAGGCAGGGGGATGAGAAGTCCAAGGTCATCTTTAGCTACAGAACGGGAATCCAAGGGCAGCCTGGGCCACAGGAACATAGCCTGTCTCAAAACACACAAAGGCCGTGAATGAAAATAAATATCACTTAAGTATGGCAACCCACTCAATTAGTCCCAGCACTGGAAATGCTGAAGCAAGCCGCTCAGGGCAATGTGGGCTACATGGCCAGATGGTCTCTAACATTTAAGACAAAACAGCAAACCACTTCAGCATGAGCGGCTTATTTTATAAAGCCTTTGTCATTGTGAAAACAGGGACAGTGTCTACCCTGAGTCCCCTGTCTTTTCAATACCTATTTAACAAATATGGACTGTGTGCCTACAAGCCTGGTACTAGGGGAAAAAAAAACAGAAAGCACCATGTCCTTATCCCACTCACAGCAATAGCCAGGGTTTAATATAAACATACTATGTGCTGCCTCTGGATCAGCTCTCATGACCCTTAGCATAACTCTGAACTGGCTATCAGTGCTCAACTTGGAGACCAAGAAAGGGAGACTCAGGAAGCCAAAATGAGCCACCTCAGGTCCAGACAGAACCCCCTATATCTGCTCCCCTGTTCCTCACAAGGGGCTTGAAAAAAATCAGAAAGCGCCTCACTCACAAAGGCAAGCTTCTGTTACTAACCCAGGAGGGAAGATAAATGTCCCAGGGCACCCCATGCCGCAGCCTCCTAGGGTGGGACATGGAAACGCTATCAGGTCTCCTATAGCAGAGCATGAACCAAGGGCCACCAATGATAAAGGGCTCTGAAGCATTGTCACTGTTGGGCCCAAGTTACCACACTGTCACAATCCCCAAGGCTCAGACTAAGGAACCTCAAAGACCCTTGTGACCTCTCATTACATCTAATCAATGTTATTACTTTTTTCTTTATGTGTTTGCATTGCATTTATGTATGTATGTATGTATGTATGTATGTATGTATGTATGTATGTATGTGTGCACTGTGCATGTGAGGGTCCTGAGTGCCCACAGTGTATGTTCAGAGACCAGGTAACATCACACGCTGTGGCCCAGGCTGGCCCCAAACTCAGGAATGCTCCTACCTTGGCCTCCTCAGTCTTGAATTACAGATGTTGAGTCACTATACCTGGCTAAACATGGAAACATAAAAAAAAAACAAGAGAGGAGCACAGAGGCTTAGCTAATGCATCTGTGCCCTGTGTGTGTTTTCTTAGAGGCTCTTTAATCTGTAGCCTGTCCCAGACCCAACCATCTTCATACCATTCACAGCTTGAGTCCTCCAGTTCCACAGTTCCCAGAACTGGCACACACAGACAAGACCACCAAGGGCCCTCTGTCCCAGGGCTGCAGCCCTTCAATCCATATCTCACTGGGGAGGTGTTGCTTTTCTCTGCCAGCCACACCATGCTGCCCTACCATCCATGTCCTCTCTACTTCCTCCATGCAGGCCATGTCCTCTTAACATTCTAAATCCTCAACTCATACTCAGTGGATTCCTGAAGCACATTAACTACTAAACAACCAAGCATTCAGTGATACAAATGCATGTCTGCTTAACCTAGGTTAAGTCTTCAACTTAGCCAATTTCTCCCCATCTTACAGGTGAGAGAGAGCCAGTTATAATGGTGCATGCCTGTAATCCCAGCCACAAGGATGCTGGAGCTTTAGGAAGATCAGAGAGCAGAATGAGATGTGCTATACAGTGAGGGTCTGGTGTGTTTGTTTTAAAGTTTTTACAAATGAGAAAGGATAGCCCAGCTCTGGCAAAAGCAGCCTGGGAATTGAACCCAGGTGGCCTACTCACAGGAGCTGTATGGTGCAGATGGCTGTGCTCTGCTCTGCTCTGGGCTACCCTGCAACCAGCCACCCACAGAGTGGGGGTGAGCCACAGGTTATTCCTCAGAATGGAGAGGGGCATGGCAGGGGTCACAGCAAGGGTGGGTTTTGTGCCAGCTGTCTTCATAAGACAAGACTACAGGACAAGAGCACTTCCTGAGGCTAACAGTGAGTGTGGCACCATGCTCCAGACCTTTCAGGGTGTGCGTGTGTACACGCATGCAAACACACACGAGTGCCTGTGTGTATTTCTACTTTCACTTATTTATTTTGTTCTTTTCATTTTGTTTTATGTGCCTGGGTGCTGGCTGCCAGCAAAACCAGGTTGTTGGCCTCGTCTTGTAATTTCTGTAAGTGCCTCCTTGATAAAGTGATGATATTAATTCATCATTGTTCCTGTGGTCTCAAGGGGAGTCCCAGAGATCTCAGCACAGGGTGGAGGCATCAGTGGTGTGCACACTCTAGATTGAGCAAGCCAGTGCATGCTCCCCACCCCACCCCACACACACCCCATCAACTCAGGTGTGACTATGTTAGTGAATAAGACATTAGACAACAGCTAACCCAGACTCAGTTCTCAACCTGGACATTTGTCTACTGTAGACACAGGCAGACTCCACTTCTGGCCAGTAGAGTCACTTAACTTCTCTGAGCCTCCGTTTCCTCATCTATAAAATGGGTGTAGTTTCCTTCTCAAAGTTGGATGAATTCCACACACCAGGACTGAGTAGAGCATAGTCCTTGGCATCTAGGCAGGAAAGGCTGGCAAACTAAACCTTCCATCCTGGCAGATCCACTGGGGTATCTGAAAAGGACACTAGCTTGCAGCCTGTCAGTACCACACTTGAAGGCTGTCCACCCAGGGACACTTGAGAGCACTATCATCTGTGGATGGCAGGACCTCAGCTCCTGTTCGAGCCCGAGGGAGAGGAAGGCACAACCAGAGCTGAGCTGGAATTTGGTGTGAACCTGAGGCAAAGACATAGTCTCTTTGATCCTAGGCCACCCTGAGAAAGGAATCCCAGAGGAAGCCCCACCAGCTGTCCCGCTGCTGAAAGCAAGCCAGAAGCCCCAGCTAGGCTCAGGCACAGGCTGTAACGCTAAAAAATTCCAAGGCTCCAGCTGACCTCAGAGGCCAGTCCTGAGCAGCTGTGGTGAAGGACTGGTCTCTTGTTTATCTCGGTCCTAGAGGACAGAGACATTCCTTTCCACTCTGTGTGGTCCAGTGACCTCACTCTACCCTTCCCTCCTCATCCACTGCCAGATTATCTCATTGATGCCTACGTAACTCCATCACATAACTGGCAGTGCCCTAGACTGGGACAAATGGTCTATCCTGGGCCTTCTGCAGCTTCCACCTGGAGGGCCTTTAGACTGCTCATCTTTCTGAAACTGAACCCATGCTCACGCTACATGCTCCTCTATACCCATTGTCATGTCTAAGAGAATGATTTTCCAACCTGCCACTTGGGTCAAAAACTGAGGAAGCACCTGGATTCTTACACAACTTGTGTCCACGGCTCTTTCCAAAACAGGGGCTGGTGGTGGTGGGGAAACACACTTGTCCAGAAGAACCTCAGAAGGCATACTAGGGAGGGGAGCACCAGTAAGACTACTAGGGCTCCTGTTCCCGCCCACTCCTTCAGGTGATCTATGGCTGTAGCAATCCAGGAAGATAATCCCTCCACCAGTCCGGTATCCATTCGGGTCAAATTCACCATGACAATAGCCACCCTCAGCTGGTCCATCAGGTTATCAAACTGTCCAGTCCAATTGCCTAAAAGATAACTAGACAACCTTTTAGATAAATCTGCAGCATGGGTAAAATTATTATATTGGACACTAGTCACACATAACCCTTCATACTTCCATTGGCAGCCGAGTTGGGCAATCTGCCAGAGGATATCAATTTACTCTTGAACCAGGTCAATTCTCTGGTTGACCACCATCAATCCTCCTCATATTTGAGCATTGATGCCCTTTTGCACATCCAGAGCATGTGTCACATTGGCAGAAAGATCATTCAAGGTCTGTGCTGTCTGTACAGTATGACTCATGGCAATGGTGGCTATAGTGGCTCCAATAGCCACCAAGGAAATAGCTGTAACAATGGCGGCAGTAATGCCAAAATCTCTTTTTTGTCTAAATAGGGTCATAGCATTAGGAGCATCAACTGGCATAGGCACCCAGCGAGGCATACGGGTAATTATGGCATAATCATATTTAGAAGCATTCCAGCATTGAGTATAAAAACAGGTATTATTATGGCAAGATACAGGCCCCCCTTTGCTCACTATAAACAAGAATGGAGGATACACACAAACTGGAGTAGGATTATAAGTAATATTAGCCAGTGGCTCAACTCCGTCATACGCACAGCCTGCATCAGTTCTGGC
Source organism: Onychomys torridus (assembly GCF_903995425.1). Lineage (NCBI taxonomy): Eukaryota > Metazoa > Chordata > Mammalia > Rodentia > Cricetidae > Onychomys > Onychomys torridus. The sequence continues at coordinate 37,291 of NW_023412253.1, forward strand.
AGTGATGTCCGTGGATAATGGGCTAGGCACTGAATCCCAGGAGCCCCAAGGCTTGGAGCTACTCCATGAAAACTGACTAATCCCATGCACTCCCCCAGCAATCATAACTAGGGGCTCTAAATTCATGCAACTTTCATTAATGCCACACAATAGCCAATTATCAAAAGGATTGGAAATATACAATTGAGAGGGATTTTGCTCACTATAATTACTATCTGCAAAAGTCTGATTAAAGTCTGTGCTTATTCCAGGAGAAAAAGTAAAACTCTTCCCTTGATTGGCCCAGATCACAGCATGAGACTGACAACCCGTCCAGGGCCAGATGTTCCCTCCATCTTGACCCCAACAAAAAGGGGGCCCATTTTGGTTGACTAGGTGTATTATTTCCCAACACTTTAGCAGGCCACCATCCAGACACCCAAGAGGCATTGGCTGAAAAACAAGGGCCTGGTCCCGGCAAATCAAACCATCCAGCCGTCTGGGTATATATCAAAACACATGGGGAAACATTTGATCTGTTTCTGACAATTTGGAAACAAAGAGTCCCGTTTAAATCAAAAGACCTATTTTCTCCTATAGGAGCTTCCTCTGGGTCCATAGGGAGGTATGGAACATCCATACTTTTATTACTAATGAATAGCCGTGGGAATAATATTGCATCATGATGGACTGGCATTGGTCGTGAAAACACTGACAGTATCCCCTATCTTAGGTCTGTCATTCCCAGCCGAATCATCATTAGCACGAACAGGGAGATCACTGTCTACACAGACATGTTCTTCTTGGCAATGGACTCTTCTCACGAGGCACTCAGGAACCCACACCAGGTCTTGCTGATCCTGTGGGAAAACACAAACAGAACCTTGTGCCCATGTCAGCACGGGATCGGGTCCATGCCAAACACCCATCAAGGCATCTTTCCATTTCTCCATTCCTTTAGATGGACTGTGCTGACAATGATGCCTGTCCATAGCAGAACAATTGGAAGCATGCAAATTCAAAAAATTCGGGGTAAATAATGCAAGAGAGCGTCTGTCCTTAGGGGTACGGCCATAGCCTATTTCCCCTTTTTGTTTTTGAAGCAATTCCTTCAAGGAGCGATGAGCATGCTCCACAATGCCTTGACCTTGTGGATTATATGGTAGGCCATGTACGAGTTGCACATTCATCTGTTGACAGAAGGAAGTGAACTTCTGTCCGGTATATGCAGGACCATTGTCTGTTTTTAACTGTTGAGGCTTACCCCATGCTGCCCAAGCTTATAAGCAATGAGCAATAACATGAGAGGCTTTCTCTCCTGCCATTGGGGTGGTGTGAATGATTCCAGAGCAGGTATCAACAGATACATGTACGTATTTGACACGTCCAAATTCAGACATGTGTGTAACATCCATTTGCCATATTTTTAGGGGGAGCAGACCACGAGGGTTAACTCCTAATCCAGAAGGATGATGAAAAATGACACATTGGGGACAATCTAGTACCACCTTTCATGCATCAGCACGTGAGATAGAAAACTTTTGTTGTAATGTCCTTGCATTAACATGAAATTCTTTGTGGAAAACATGTTCTCGTTGTATGGCAGAAGCCACAAACATCCACTCCTGTCTAGTACACTGGTCCACTATATCATTGCCTTTAGCCAATGGACCTGGCAGACTGGTATGTGCACGGATGTGTTGCACAAAAAAGGGATTCTTACATTGCCAGGTCAGTTTTTGTAATTGGACAAACAATGAGCTAACAGGGCTAGAAGATTTGATTGGCCCCGCACATTCAAGGCTTTTCAAGGCATTAACAACATAACTAGAATCTGACACTAAATTAAATGCAAACGGACAAGCCTTAAAAACTTCAAGAACTATTGAAAGCTCCACCTGTTGGGGTGCACCTGGCAAGAATTGATGCTTTACGGGTTCATTAGAATCCACCATATAAGCTCCACAGCCCGTCTTAGACCCATCTGTAAACATAACACTGGCTCCTGGAATGGGCTGGGAAGCAGTTACCTGAGGAAAAACTACAGGATGTTCTTTAAAGAAAGTTAATAGGGGATGTTTAGGATAATGGCAATCTGTATGTCCTGGATAGGTACAAGGCAGTATTGCCCAATCATCTATGGCAGCACATAATATCTTGACTTGAGTAGAATCATAAGGAACAACTAGCATTTGTGGTGATGTTCCAAAATATTGTAAACACTGCTGAATACCCTGATGTGTAAGTAATGCTACAGCAGTAGGATAATACTCAATTGATTTTGCAGGTGAGATTTTAGCATAAATCCATAATAAGGGTCCTTTTTGCCAAAAAATCCCTGTAGGTTGTAACTGGGTAGGCAGAATGCACAGGGTAATATCATCATTATTTTGTACTCTTTGAAGAAAATCCCTTTGTAGCCTATCCTCTAATTTTGCTAAGGTTTCTCGGGCTTCATTGGTTAGTTGCCTTGGTGAATCCAAGGCTGCATCTCCAATTAGAATATCATATAATGGTTTTAATTCATAATTGGACATTCCGAAACTTCCTCTTATCCAATTTATATCTCCTAATAATTTCTGAAAATCATTCAATGTGCAAAGATGATCCTTCCTTAATTCTACTTTCTGTGGCGTGATATGATAATTAGTTATTTTAGAGCCAAGATAATTGACAACTTTGCTCTGTTGGCACCTTCTCAGGAGCGATACAGAGTCCCTTTTGCTTTAGCAGTTCTACAAGTGAGATATATGCTGCTTGAAGAATGCTCTCCTCTTTAACTGCTAACAGTATGTCATCCATATAATGGAGGTATCTCAGGCCAGGAAAACGTGCTCTCAAGGGTTCTAAAGCAGTTGCTACAGTTGACACATAGTAGGACTATTGGCCATGCCTTGTGGCAATACTACCCATTGATATCTTTTATCAGTTTCCTCATGATTAATGGACGGTAAAGTGAAAGCGAATCTCTCACTGTCTTTGCTATTCAGTGGAATGGAAAAGAAGCAGTCCTTAATATCTTACACAATAATAGGCCAATTTTCAGGCAAGGCTGACAGCAATGGAAGACCACGTTGTACGGGTCCCATAATTCTCATTTGCTCATTTATAGCTCTAAGATCATGTAACAATCTCCATTTTCCTGATTTCTTCTTGATGACAAATATGGGTGAATTCCAGGGAGAAAGGGAGGGTTTAATGTGCCCTTCCTCCAATTGCTCTTTCACTAATTGATATGCAGCATGTAATTTCTCGGAGGAGAGTGGCCACTGAGGAACCCACACTGGCTCCTCCGTTATCCAGGATATGGAAAAGAGAGGAGGAGATATTGGGCAAGCGAATGCAGGTCAATCAAGGACATTAATGGACAGCCTCTGGGGAATAATACTCCTCCAAAAAACAGACAGCGGTGCCGCTGGCCTCAAGGCCCCACAAATATATGGGGCAATGGAGGATCAGAGACAGGAAGGGAATCAATAGCAGTGGCCGACCCTCAGACATCCCAAACACTGTGGCAAGCCACTGCAGGTTCAGCAGGATTGGACCTCCGTGCCAACATCAGACTCATATTAACCCCACAAATGGGGGTGCAAGTAGTGGAGTCTGATTTTCAAGGCCTCCTTGACACTGGGACAGTGGGATTGTTAATAGGGAGATCATCTACTACATTAAGGGGATTGCGAATCCATCCTGGGATAATTGACTCAGATTATACAGGTATAGTTAAAATCATGGTTGAATCACCAAAATGAATTGCTGCCATTTCCCTGGGAGACAGAATTGCACAACTTATCCAGTTACCTAGCTTACATGATTCTCACCCAGCCTATGACAAAGAAAGAGTAAGCAAGGGATTCGGATCCTCAGGGACAGATTTAACATTTTTATCTTTAGACTTAGATCAGAGACCCACATTAGAGTTAACCATTAATGGCACCAAGATAATGGGACTTTTGGATACTGGGGCAGATAGCAGTATCATAGCTAGCAAAGATTGTCCTCGAGGTTGGCCTATACAGGCTTCCTCACAAACATTGCAGGGATTGGGTTTTGCCAGTGCTCCTAATATTAGTGCCAATTTGTTGAATTGACAAGATTCAGAAGGTCACTCTGGCATTATGCAACCCTATGTTCTTGAACTTCCAGTGGCCCTTTGGGGGAGGGATCTTGTGAAATCCATGGGCTTTAAATTGAGTAACGAATATTCCAAAGAATCTAAAAACATCATGAAAAATATGGGGTGTCATCCTAATTTTGGCTTGGGAAAATTTTTACAAGACAAAAAGGAGCCAATACTAACAGTACCTAGGAAACCCAAACAAGGATTGGGTTTTTCCTAGGGGCCACTGAGGAGGTATTCC
>NW_023412254.1:0-50091 GCF_903995425.1 Onychomys torridus
GAGTGGCTCTTAATGGCAACACAGGGCATGGATATCAACACAGACCCCTAATGGGGTTTGCCCAGGAAAATATGGTCTTTGTTAGAAGCCAGGGACAGAATGTCAACATGGCCTGAGTTGGTAGTAAAAGTCACTCAAATTGCAATGGACTCATGCTTCATGGCCCTCAAACAACAACCTTCCCTGAGGAGGCATCTAAGATCCCAGTTGAGGCTGAGCCATAAATGTAGGCATGGCAACACCACAGCTCAACTCAGTATGTAGGACACCCTGGCCACATTTGACAGTGCATGTCATTCAGGTCTATATGGCCTCATCAGTGGCAGAGCCCTAAGACACCAAACCTGCTAGAGGTGGTAGCCCAGATCCTGGGCTTCTGTGTGACCATTGGGGGTAACAGAGGCCATGGACATCAACACAGTCCCAAGTTGAAGTAGGACCACAGACACAGACATGGTCTCTGACAGCAACCTGGGCAGGGATGTCATCATGGCACTAGCTGGCATGGCAGGTCATCCAGGTCAGCATGGATTCAAGGGGTAGTATGGCATTCAATTGCCAACATGTCCTCAGGTGGTAGCCCTACGCCCAGGCATCTTCTCAACCTTCCATGGTAACCATATCCACAGACACAAACATAGACCCTGGCTATGGTAGGGCCACAGAGCCAGACGTAGTCCTTGGCCACAATTTGAGTCTGGATTTCACCAATGGCCCCAAATGGAAGTGTGTGCCACCTAGATCTGTTTGGCCCCAATGGCTGAAAAACCCTCAGACAACAACATGGCCTCAGGTATCAGCTCAGACTATGGGACTCTGCACTGTCCTCTGTGCTGACAGCAGCCATTATTATTAACACAAAGTCTGACTATTGTAGGGACATGGATCCAGACATAGCCCTCAGCAGTAGTGCAGGCACAGAAGTCACCATGGACCAGGTGGCAGTGCAGACCTCTTTGAATGGTTTGGCCTCTTTGGGTCACAGCCCTGTGACCACAACATGGTCATAGGTGGTGGCCCAGCCTTGTGGCATCCATAGGGCTATCAGTGGTAACAGAAGCCTCAGACATCAACACAGACTGCCACAGTTGCATCAGGTCTATGGAACCAAACATGGTTGCTGTGGATATTTCTCTGTATGCTGTGAATGTGTTGCTCTGATTGGTTAATAAATAAAATGCTCATTGGCCAGTAGCCAGGCAGGAAGTATAGGCAGGACAAGCACAGAAGAGAATCTGGAAACAGGAAGGCTGAGCCAGAAGATGCTGCCAGCTGCTGCCTGGAGAAGCGAGATGTAGAGATATGGGTAAGCCACAAGCCACATGGCAAGGTATAGATTCATATAAATGGGTTAATTTAAGATGTAAGATCTGGCTAGCAAGAAGCCTGATCTCTTAGGCCCTACAGTTTTAATTAATATAAGCTTCTGTGTGTTTACTTGGGTCTGAGTGGGTGCGGACCTGAGTGCAACTGGAGAAAAGTCCAGCTACAAATGTCGTCCAATGGCTAGAATTTCCACCTTAAAGCTGGGAATACTTAATAACCAATTCTAAACACAGCCAAAACCAGGTTCCTGCTTCATGTCTCATGCAAGCAGTGAGATGCTGCAACATTTGGGCTTGAGCTACTCTATATGGGTTTGCAGCATGCAGACAAAGGCTGCACCATGGTGCATTCTCACCAAGTTACACAGAGGTTTCTGTGCAACATGGTTCATGGTGGCTATAGCTTTGCTACTAAAAATAAAAAATAAAAAAATAAAGAGGTTTCTGGGCTACATAGACCTACTGCTTCTGAGAGTTGATGATACACATGGCTTCTAAACCCAGAGATAGTGGTAAACATACCATTGCCATGTAGAGAAGCTGAAGTGGGCAAAAATGCTGCAGTTTAAAGCAATAGATTCACAATAAGACACATTCAGAATGGATAAACCTCTAAACGGCTTACAATGTATGTAAAAATGTACATACACTTGGAAGAGAGACAAAAAGAACTATATGTAGTTATATAAAGAAATACATAGTTTTAAAAAATAAGGTCTTTAAAGAGAAAGTAAAATTAATATAAAAAATAAGCCACTAGAGGATAGATATCACACAGAGAAGATGGATTGTGTTGTCTTTGGGGTTTTTAACTGCAGAATGACTTTTGATTATAAAGGCTGTGCAGTTAAACCAATATGTATATTTTAAAGGTACCTTACCTTCAAAATTTGGATGTAAGGATATGTTGATTGGGAAAGGAGGCTCTGCTTTTGTTTCCACAGAAAGCGAGAGGCTATGGATTCATTTCAGATTAAGATATTTCAGATTTGACAACCCAAGACACCCTGAAAGGTCTCTGATGACACCATGGCCCAGATGATCCAACATTCAGAATGGTTTCAAGACAACTGGTTCAGACAATACAGTGCTCTCATACATCAAGAAACAGTGTGAGAAGCTATGCCCAAATTCCCAAATATACCAACCTGGCTTTGGAGATTGAATTGGCTCACTCCTTCTCTTAACTCAAGCATATTGCTAAAGTAAAAGGTTAAGTGATTCTTGTGTCCCATAGCAGAAGAGCCCTCTGGTGTGGGACAGAGAAAAGCCAATATTTTTATTTAAAGCAGGTTGATTATAAATGCAATCTCTGTCTAAAGAAGAAAAGGGGATAGTAAAGATATAATAGGATGAAAGGGTAGATTAATGAACCTATTTTAAAGAGCAACAGCTTGTTTGAAATGTTTTACATTGCTATGGATTTTAGTTTATTGATACAAGTTTAAACTTAATTTTGTTATACTGTATATATTTCTACTCTTGTTTGAGGTATTATATTTATGTAACTCATTTAGATTTTAATGGATAATTAAAAATACAGATTAATAATTAGTCTTCTATATAGTCAAACTTTTGTCATGTTAAGTTTTCTAGGTATACATAGATTCAATTCAATAAGGTAGGTAATCTTCAAACACTTCAAAGACCTACAGAATATGGCATTTAAAATGTTTTAAAAATTTAGACTTTCTAGACAGTGAGACACGTCTGCTCCTGGCAGTACCAATTTACTTCAGAGAGGAGGATGGGCCTTGAATACACCCCATATGGAATTTATCTTCTTGGCAAAAATAGCCATTTGGGCAAGAAACTGTTCTTGCCTGGAATGCTTGACAAAATGATATATTGACTGGACATGCAGGACCCATAGGAAGGTGACCACTAAACTTTGCTGGGTGAAATGATCCTTCTGGTTCCTGCTTCATAGAAGTAACTGTCAGACATCCTACAGGACACAGAGAAAAGTGACTGAGAGACTCTAGACCTGTGGGCTGAAGACAGATGCCCCAACTTTACAGAGGAACTTTGATGACTGTCCAGGCTGCCAGCTCTCACAAGACTCCCAAAAGTTGCTTGTGTCCTTCTTCCACTTCTCAGGTAATATTATATCCTTCTGAGGTCTTTGATGTAATTGAAAAATAGATAGTTATGATTTCCTTAGTTATGATAAAAGGTAAGTTAGATACAAAACCTTAGACTCATAAATAAAGGTAGATAGGATATCTTCTTTAATTTTGCCAAATAGCAATAGTCTAGATATAATAACTATCATTCTTGCTTGATAATTGTTTTGTTATAAGTAATTTTACTATGTTAAAGGTAAAACCTTCCTTTTTGAAAAAAAAGAAAAGGAGAAGTACTATGGATATTGCTCTGTATGCTGTGAATGTGTTGCTCTGATTGGTTAATAAATAAAATGCTGATTGATTGGCCTATAGCTAGAGTTTTCTCTCTAGGTCCTACCAAGCCTGGCAGTCCAATAGCCCACTTGTAAAATAATCACTCAGATGCTTATATTATTTAAACTGCTTGGCCTAATGGCTCAGGCTTCTTGTTAACTACTCTTATATTTTAAATCAACCCATTTCTGTTCATCTATAAGTTGCCACATGGCTCATGGCTAACTGGTATCTTAACATGTTGCTTTTCATGATGGAGGCTGGCAGCATCTCTCTGCCTCAGCCTTCCACTTCCCAGAATTCTCTTATCTCCTTGTCCTACCTATACTTCTTGCCTGGCTACTGGCCAATAATCACTGTTTTATTTATTAACCAATCAGAGCAGCACATTTGACATACAGAATATCCCACAGCATTGGCCAGTAGCCAAGCAGGAAGTATAGGTGGTACAAGCACAGAGGAGAATTAAAGGAACAGGAAGGTTGAGTCAGGAGATGCTGCCAGCTGCCAGTAGAAGCAAGATGTAAAGATATGGGTAAGCTGTGAGCCACATGACAAGGTAAAGATTTATAGAAATGGTTTAATTAAGATGTAAGATATAGCTAGCAAGAAATCTGAGTCATTAGGCCATACAGTTTTAATTAATATAAGCCTCTATGTGTTTACTTTGGTCTGAGTGGCTGCAGGCCTGAGGGGTACTGGAGAAAACTTTAGCCTTTGGTAGAAGCCCAGGCTCAAGCATCACTATGGTCTCATCAAAAAGGACAGTCAGTTTTTCTTTGCCCTAGACTGTTCAGGTATGACTCTCTTTCCAGCATAAAAAATTTCTGTCTCTCTCTTCCATTTTCCCACCATATACTCACTCACCATAATGGTGCTAGGCTGCTAGGTGATACCAGCTCAAGATTGCTCTCTGCCCTCCCCAGGTAAGTGTACTGGAATTGAGCTGTTGCTGTCCTCTGTGTGCCCAGGACTGGAGGCTCCAGAAGACTGGGTGTTGGTGTCTGTCTCCCAGGGTTAAAGTCTGCAGCAGGTCCATAGCTGCCTCTGTGACTTAATTTTCATGTTTAAAGGGATAAATAATCTATATTCATTTATGTCTGTGAAAATTTTTTTCTACCTTCATTTGGGAGGAGATTCTTACACTACATAATTTTTTTCTGTGGGGATATTTTGAAAGTGTGTTTCCCTACTGTCTTACCATTTTTTGTTTTTTTTTTTACTTCAGTGAAGAACACTGCTCTGATGAAGGAGGGCCTCATTTTCCATTCACCACTTATTTTTATCACTGTCATTTAACGTTTGCTACTGTGACTTTTTCTCAGCTCCAATTTATTGTCCTTTCATATGTTGACTTGTTACTTTTTACCAAGTGCAGAATTTTTTTGTTTTTGTTTTTGTCTTTGTTTTTTTGAGACAGGGTTTCTCTGTGTAGCTTTGCACCTTTCCTGGATCTTGCTCTGTAGACCAGGCTGGCCTCAAACTCACAAAGTTCCACCTGCCTCTGCCTCCTGAGTGCTGGGATTAAAGGCGTGCGCCACCACCGCCTGGCAATTACAGATAATTTTTTGACCATTCCTTCTTCAAATACTGAGTTCAGTCCTTTACCATGACCATGACTTTTCAAAAGTTAGCATACCCACAAATACACACACATATATAAGCTACACACTACACACACACACACACACACACACACACACACACACACACACCACACAAGGGAAAGAAAATGATAGAGACAGAGAGACCTGAAAACCTGCACACTAAATTAGAAAACTCATTGCTGTTCTGAAAATATTTTCAACTTTTCATTATTATTGGAAGATAGATTATATGAATCCAGCATAAGATTCTAACTGCATACTTGCTAGGCTGCAAGAAGATTTCTTATAATTCACTAGTGCACTTATATATTTTTCAAGGGAGAGAAAGAAAAAATGTGAATATAATCAAAGCAAATGTCAAAAATCTAAGAAAAAATTTTAAACAAACAACAAAATGCAGTAATTTGCACAATGGACATCTCTTAATAAATCTGTTTAAAAATATAGCCAGGCAACAGTGGTGCATACATTTAATACCAGCACTTGATAGACAGAGCCAGGTGGATCTCTGTGAGATCGAGGACAGCCTGGTCCACAGAGCAAGATCTGCTACAGGCATCAAAACTACACAGAGAAACCCTGTCTCCAAAAACTATATATATATATATATATATATATATATATATATATATATATATATCTTAGGAATAAAATACTTTCTCTGATGAATCTGAAGGTCACCACATATTCTTCCTGATAGAGTCTAAGGAATGAGACTCAGCAGTTGACATCTTAGTCATGTATGCTTTGTCATTTTGCGTCATAAAACAAAATTCCTTGCAAAGGACAGGGAAGGAACTCTGCAAGTTAAATAGGAAACATGTAGCAACTGTCACAGGAGATTGAGACCATTTGACCTAGGGCCACTGATACTGAAGGAGGTTGAGTCAGTATATAGGAGGCCATGGAACCTGCAAAAGAAATGAGAAGCATGCTAAAGATATAGAATAATTCTATTTATAAGGCCATCTAAACCCCCTACCAGAACAGGACTCAGGATTCAGGGCTGGACAACAATGTCTGTAGGCTGAAACATCAGACAGTCTGGGTAGGTCACCTGTGAGGAGGGAGAGGAAGGGGAGCAAGAGGAAGAGCTAAGCCATGGTGGAGATGCCACAGAGTTCTGGATCCTGGAAGTCACAACACAACCACGCTAATCAGGCTTTTATTCTCTTTCAATCCTTTTGACTCAAGGACCCCACTGGTGCCACATTCTTAGGCCATATTCCCACAGTCTTAGGACTGAGACTGGACAACAGCAACCAAAGACCAGAACACCCACCAACAAAGATGGGACCAGATATCTACACCAAGAAACACTTCAATCATCATAAAATCAGGTGTCAGATCCAAGCATAAAATCACAAAATGAACAACCAAAACAATGTGCTTCCTACAGACAGGATTACTATTGTGTTAGGGCCTAAAAGAACAGTTTAGCTGAAGCATGAGGCAAGGACTTGAAACTATCAATTGTGACTATGTCCAAGATTCAAAAGATGATATGAATAAATGCTTTAATGAATACTATGAAAACATATGTTGAATAAATTAATTAATAAAGACAAAAAAAGGAGACTTTAACAAAGAAATAACATTAAACTGACAATACTGTCAAATCTGAAAGGAAACTGATAGTTAGAAACTCAGGATGCTTAACAAAAACCTCAGAGGTAAGCCTCACCAATAGATGAAAAAGACATGAAAGACAGAATTGCATGTCTTAAAAATGATAGAAGAAATAAAGATCTCAGCCAAAGAAAATGTGAAATGTATGTATAACAAATAGTGTCATATACATCCAGGACATATGGGACACAAATCTGTTAATATAGGGAAAAAGCTACTCAAAAGACAAAAAATACTTAAAATTTTTTCATGGACTATTATTTTATCATTTTCTTTCTCCCTTAACTGCTCCTATTCCTCCCCAAATAAAGCTTTTCTGACTAACTCATCTATCTGTCTGTCTGCCTGTCTGTCTGTCTATCTCTACTACTCATGAAAACCCACAAAAACAAAAAATAAAACATCAATAATAAAAACTGCCAAATGAAATCAGAAAGTCAGGAAAGAAAAAAAAAAGAAACCCAGGGACTTCATTATGTGTTTGCAAAACTTTTCTGGACAGTGGCATGCCCTGCAGTGTGGTTGCTATATCCAGTGACACCTGTTGACAAAAATACACTTCCAGCAAGTATCATTATCTAATAACTTCTTAGTTAGGAATGGGACCCCTGTCCACTTCAAACCCTCAGTGCTGGGACCCTGAATACCTTCAACACACATGCCTTGTGTGAGCTGTCACAGTCTCTGTGTCACCAAATGAGCATCAGTTTGGCTTCATCTGGAAGACACCATTTCCTAGGAGTCATTCACCACTTCTGTCTCTTGCAATCTTTCTGTGTCTTCTTCCACATAGATCCCTGAGACTTGAGTGGAAGGGTCAGGTGAGAGCATCTCATTTAGGCTGAGGATTCAACTACTCTCTTTGTCTGTGTATTATACACTGTGAGTCTCTGTGCTGACTCCCATATCTGCAGGAAGACTTTCTCTGATGAGGTTTGATCAAGGCACACACTGATCAACAGGAATTACATATGTCATTAAATTCCATTGCAGTGCTCTTTTTGCAGAATAATAATATTGAAGTTTCTATGAGTCATGTGACCTACATAGTCCCATGGCTTTTGCTGCTTCAGCAGTGTCAGGCATGGTTTCCATCTCATAAACTGACCCTTAAGTCCAACCAAAGGAGTCGCTTATTCCCATAACATTTGTGCCAACATTGTACCAGTATTCCTTGTATACCATTCACCTTTGTGGGTTCCAGGACTTATATCTGGGAGGTATTGGTGATTATCTTTCTCCTTAGGTAGTATGAAAAGTATCCTTCAGCATCATGAATGCAGGTCAGTAGTGGTAAAGCTTCTAGCTAGGATAGTTAGGAACCAGCTCAACAACATTGGACAGTGTCATAAGCAATAGAACCATTCAGGTGTGGGATAGCATTCAATAACTTTGGCACTGTTTTGTGATCTTTGCTCATTCCATGTGACCTCTTTGTCTAATGACTCAGTAAAATGTAACCCATTCTTCACATTAGGCTCTACTTGGTGGCACAGAATGTCTATTTGGGACGTTGTCTCCTGCACTACATGGTGGCTCCATTTAGATTCCTTTCACATGTGTATGTATTTTAGGAAGCTTCCGCAGTAGCAGGTGTCATAGGCTTTTCAAAAGGACTTTAGTGTCAGTTATCTTTCCTCATAAACCCCTTACCCTTTTATCCCATCCCCTTGCCATTTGATCCTGCAATTCTAGGTTCCCTTTAACTCTGCACATGATCCATCTTCTATTTCTCCTTCCTTGGGAGCTCTTCTCCTCCTCCCTGGTCCTGTCTTTTGTGGGTATTCAGTTTGTAGCACAGAGATTGGAATCTTATAAGTTAATATCCAAACAAGAGAAAATTTACATTTGTCTTTGTCATCCGGGTTACCTCACTGAGGAATATTTTTCTCTAGTTTGATTCATTTACCTAAGACATGTCTTAGTTCTGTTTTTTTTAAGATGTACATAATATTCCAATGTGTAAATGTACTGTGTTTTCTTTATCCATTTATCAGATGTTCTGATATAGTGTTTTTTTTCTGATTGCTGGCTGTTATGAATAGAGCAGAAATGAACCTGGATAAGAAAATTTGTACGCACTAGGATGGAAAGACTTTTGGGTATATGCCTAAGAGTGGTATATTTGCATCTAGAGATAGATTAATTCCATCCTGCAGAGGAACCACCACCATGATTTCTGTTATGGTTGTTTTCTTTACACTCCCATCAGCATTAAATACATATTCCCCTTTCTCCATATCATCTCCATCACATGCTATCATTTGTTTAATTGATCTTGCTCAATCTGATTGAGGCAAAGTCAAATTTCAGATTGCTTTAATTTTCATTTTTCTGATTGCTAAAAGACAGTAAAAGATACTCTGGAAACAACAACTTCTAGACACAGCAGGAATGATGCACATAAGAACTCCCAACTGTGGCAGTATGCACAAGAGCCTGCACATGTTAAGCCAGATGGGTTCCCAATGCTGAGAAGCGAAGTGGACACAAGCTCCCATCCCTAAAATAGATGCTATCTCCAATTGATAACTGCTTGCAAAGAAAATTTTTTTGTTTTCTAATAAAGTATCACTAGTTATACAAACCACACTAAAGGATAGCCCATCACAGCAGTAATTTCAAATATGAAACTAACTCATTGGTACTTTTGCATTGTTTTTATTTCATAGTTCTCTTTCTGGGATTATTGTAATTTTAAAGTTATTTTTACTATTTATTGGCATTTACAATATTGTGTTTTTATGAGACCTTTTTGTATCTTTTGGAATGTATGTGTTTCTGGTGTTTTTTTTAAATTTTCTGTTTGTTTCATCCTATACTGGTTTGTTTGCTTTATTGTATTCTGTTTATTAGAGGCCTGTTTGTTTTCTAATGACAGATAAACAAGTGTGTGATTTGGGTGGGTGAGGGTGTAGGAAGGACCTGGCAGGTGTTCGTCATGGTGGAGGTGGGGAACTGTGATCAGCATATATTGTATGAACTTTCTGGTCAATAAAAAATAGTGTAACTCTTTAAAAAGAAGAAGCAAATAAACAGCTCAATTAAATCAAGGACAAAGTAAGAAATTAAAGAGAATAAATGTCTGAACTATGTCCAAGAAAGCAGAAATGAATATCTGACAGAAATGACAAAAACTATCTGAGACTTGAGAACACAGTTAAATTAGGACATAGAAATCCTGAAGGGAGTCCAGATAATGAGGATGGGACTGAAGACCCCAAAACACACTCAGAAAACTGCCAGGGATGGCATACAAGATGGCTGAATTGCTGCCAGCAGAGATTGGAGAAAAGGGGACCCGAGATTGTGGACCATCAACCCTCTGTGTGTTCCCCTCTGGAAGTTCTGCTTAGCATGGCTCTGGAGGCTCAAGGCAGAAATGCCTATTTGTCCCAAGGTCATGCTTTATGGAGTGTACATGTTGTGCCCTCCTCCATATAAATATTTCTTGTAATACTAGTCTTTTTCTTCTGATAGTCATGTTCTGTGTTCTGAGACCAATGGTGATTTCTGTGATACAGGAAAGGAGTGAAGTAAATTTCATAGGAAATTATACAGAGATGATCACTCAGGCTGGGGTTAAGGCAGTTATGCAGTTCATGGAAAAGAACCTGAAGCATGGAGAAGCTTTTTAGTCTTGGATAAACTGTACAAAATGTATGGTCAACTATAGCACATGGTATGATGCGTATCAACACATTGGACTTAAATTGGCCATGATGAATAATTCAGTTTCTGAGGATATTCCAAGGACATTTTGTATAACCTGAGACCCTAATATGTATTGGCTGAAGACTATGGATGGAGTAACATATAGATGGAATGACAAACTAAAAGTGTGGGAACCTAGAACAGGAGGAGAATAGTGGCCTCCACCAAGAAAAGGAGATGGTAATTTTTATTCCTCCTGAAGGAGTTTGGTGATAATGTGACAATTGATGGAGTGATTGCTACAAGCTTTATTGGGTGTCTAGATTGAAAAGAGCTGCCAAGAAAGGTGAGCTTCCTTTCAAAGAAGCTCTGAAAATTAGATTACGTCTTCCTTGGAATTGTTAGATATAGAAGGACAGAAGTTGCTGACTTGCAGGGATAGATTTCTTGTCTGAGGTCATTGTAGCTCACCAGTCATGGGGCTTGGTGTTTGCAGAGGGCTGAGGAGGAACTTAGGCGTCTACAGAGGGTCTTGAGGTCGGAGGAGACTATGTGAGAAGGAAATAACTGTCTGGTACATTGACCACTGTTCTTATTTTTACCTTTTTTGCAAAGTTGCATGTTGCTAGCCTTTGGTTCAAGTGCTCAAAAGATTGTATAATCATTAATAATAAGAATAGAAAATGCTTGCTTTGGTGTTAAGTCTGGGATAGTTCCTGTGTTTAATAAAAGATGATGAAGAATATATTGTTGATTTTCTAAGAATATCCTTTGGAATCATGGGAACTTTTCATATTGTGTGATTTTCCCTTTTCTTTCTGTTCCTCCTTTACTTATGATAATAAAAGACTGAGGTTACCTAGGCAAAAGCAGAAGCTAATACTAATAGAAGTTGAGATAAGTTAGAGAAGCTAACAGAAGTCAGAGAAGCTAAGAAAAACCATGAGAAACTAAGAGAAGTTAGATTAGCTAAAGTAGGAGAAGTTAGAGAGGTAGCTAAGAGAAGCTAAGAGAAGCCAGGGAAGCAAAAGAACCTAACAACTGTAGAATCCTGAACTGTCTGCTTCATGAATAATGTTTCTGAGTCATTATAGCTCCTTCCAGGTGTCCCATCCTTCAGACACCTGAAACTGCTAAGGTTGGTCCCCGGCAGTAAACTCTAGGGAAAGGCTTACTAACAGAATGGATGAAGCAGACAATAGAAATCAAGTCCTGAAGATAAAAAAGATTTAGTCCAAATAAGACAAAACATGAAAGATTAAAGACAAAAACTGCACATGGGGGAGGAACACATAGGAAATACATGACACAGGGGAGAAACTAAGCCTTCACATTACAGGTCTAAGGGAGGGAGAAGATTCTCAATTAACAGCATAGACCATGTCTTTACCAAAATCACAGGGAAAACTTCTATGAACTAAGAATGGCACATCCATACAGACAAGAGAAGTACACAGACACCAACTGGACAGAACCAGAAAAGGATACATGCCATATCATGATTAAAGCACTAAGTTACAGAACCAAGACAGTGATTTGAGTCTTGCAAGAAAAGAAATTCAAGGAATGTATAAAGGAAAACCCATCAGAACAACAGCCGATTTATGTACAGAAACTTTGTAATCCAGAAGAGGTTGGAGCGATACATTCCAAGGCCTAAATGACTAGAATAGTGAAACTAGAGTTACACACTCAGCAAAACTGTGTACATTGACTGTATTTTTCAGGATGAAAACAGTATAAAACTCATATCCAAAAAACCAAACATAAGGAAATACAGAAACATTGTTTCATGCTTGGTACAGAAATGAGACAGCATAGACTCTGTGGTAGAAGCCATAATTATTAAAATACAAAATAAACCGAACCCAAATGACACCAAAATTCAACAACTGACCACAATTAACACACATACTTCAAAAGTAACTTTAAATATCAGCAGAATCAGTTCATCTGTCTGTCTTTCTGTCTCTCCCTCTCCCCTTGCCCTTCACTCTCCTTCCCTTCTCTCTCAATCTCGCTCTCCCTGTCCTCTTCTCTTCCATTCTCCCCTCCCTCCTTCAATGGTTATTTTTAAGCTTGAGGACAATTGTATTAGAGCTTAAAATAACAACCCAGAGAAAGCAAGCTGTAGATCTTGGCAGCTCCCCTGAGGATGAGAATGAAGTAGGAAAGAGAAGAAGTCATGCATCTGAGTCAAGCCAGCATGGCGATCAGATGCTCAGTGCACATGGTGATTTGAGTGAGAACGTTCCCACAGGTTCTGTCATGTGACCACGTGGTCTGGAGCGAGTGGTGCTGTTTGGATAAGGCAAGGAGGTGTGATTTTGCTGGAGGAGGTAGTCACTGGGTTTTGCAATTTCAAAGCCTTGCACAGTACCCATTTTTCTGCTTGATACTCAAGATATGGGCCACAAGCTTCTTCTGTTGTCATGTCTGCCTCTTCCCCAGCATCATGAATACCTACATAAGCCCATGAAACACTCTTCCTTCTTTGAGATGCCTTGCTCATGGTGTTTTATCAAAACAACAGAAAAGTAACTAATACAGCAGACAATCAGCCACATGAGAGGAGGGGAGGGTTAGGAGGAATGTGAGGAAGCCAAAGCACTAGAAAATGAAGGCTTTAGGCTCTGGTGAGCATTAGAAAGAAAGAACCAAAAAGGAAGAATGAGAAAAGGTTATTCTATTCTAAGTAAGGACTCTAGAAGTTTGGTAAACTGAATGGAGTCTCCTAGAAGATTGCAGGACCTGCAGTATTCTGACCCATGAGTTTTGCTTCAGAAGTTTCTTCAGGAAACTATTTCTGCTGGTCATCTCCCTGAAATCCTGTTCAAAAGAATGAAGTCAAGATCCTGGAGAAACAGGAGCCTTTTGTAGGAATTTTGATGGTTTTTTTGTTTGTTTGTTTTTTAATTTCTTGTAATTTCATTGCTTATTTTATAACCTAAAGTGAGATTCTAAAGATGGCATTGGTGTGTAGGAATGTTGGCCTCAATGCAGATATGGCAACATGAGAGCAGTTTGGCAGAGACTAAACCAGATGGTGGTTACTATGACCTTCCTTCAAAGTCTCTGGGTAGGCTCACTAAGAAATGAGGGAGTGTCGGAGAGACATGGAGAAGTTAACATTCACTCATTTCTCAGCCCTATTGCCTGTTCCCTGGCAAGAGGCAGCTCCAACCACACTGCCTCCTTAAATGTTCTTACACTGTTTCTTGTGAATTTGCTGGAGTTACAAAACAATTTGATCATGAAATAAGAAAGCAATCTTGTGAAGAACAGACATTCCTATGAACTTTGGTGAGTAACAGTGAGAGCCTTAGACACACTGCTCCAAGTTGAAAGAGAATATTCTCACCTCACCTGTATACACATCAGTTTTGACTTTCACATAGTCATCATTACTACAGAGCAGAGAACGCTATACAATCCCTGTCTTTATCCTCTTTCTCAAGGAGTTCAGGAGGAAGTGCTGGTCTATTCTTTTGAGTATAAGCAGAAAACATCCAATGACTCTAATAGCTAAGAACTTCAGATGTTCCTTCTCACAATCATAGGCCTTGGTAGCAAGAGAGCAAAACAGTTTTTGTCCTGCTTCCTCATTTATCTGGGTCACTATGTTCATCCAGTTCTATCACCTACAGCACAGTAATAGTAAGCTTCATCTTCAGGCTGGATGTTGGAGATGCTCAAGTAGCGATCAGCCCCAGAGCTGGAGCCAGAGAAGCGGTCAGGGATCCCATCCCCCTTGCTGTGGCTTCCATCATTCTTAAGATACATCAAATACTTAGGAGCCTTGTCTGGATGTTGCTGGTACCAACCAATGTTGTAGCTGCTGTGCTGTCTATTCAAGGTGCAGGAGAGGTTGGCCGAGGCTCCCATGGAGGCAGAGGCTGAGGGTGACTGAGTCAGATTAAGCTGGGAGAAAGACCCTGAAAATAGAGAAATTCATTATGTCCTGTGGTAAGAGAAGAGGACAGAACGTATCTGCTGTCAGATGGTTTCCCTGAACTGGGATCAGGGTGCAGATGACTCCTGACCTGTACAATGAAAGAGGAAGAAGAGGAGAAGAGTCCAGGCCATGGTGCAGACACCACTGAGCTCTGCCAAGACAGACATGTTGCAGGTCTCTTTAATCCTTTAACAATTCTCAGAGAACTGACAGGGTCCTTCATGCAAATTTCTCTTGGTGAACCAAATCCCTTCTTAGGTGTCTGTGCCATCAGAAGCCCGAGTGTCACTTCCTGCCTGAGGCTGCCCAAGGGACCACAGTGTCCCCACTGCTGGGTCTGTTGTGTCCTGAGCAGACACAAAGAGACAGATATTTGTGTTGTCAGCTGAGAGTCTCCAGACTCTTCAGTGTCACCTACAGACCCCACTGAGCAGGTTCAGGTCTGTCATGTCTGTGTCCACATGACTTCTCCCAGGCTGTGATCATCAAACACTTTCTGATCAATGTCAGAAAGACTTGCCTCCTCTGGGCACAGTATGTAGACTTGAATTCATGAGGAGTTCCTTATTCAGGGCTTTCTCCCATACAGACTAAGGACACAGATGTACCCTCCATGAGCCCCTCCTCAGATTGCACAAGAAGCCAACCCCTCCGTGGTTCCACAGAAGACATAATGGTGGATACCGGTGTATAGGAAGATTACTGTTATATTGTAAAACTCTGAATATATTAGAAACACACAAATTTTGTAGAAAATCACAAAGCAAAACAAAACAAAAAGTACATACACAAGAAAAGAAAAGAAAGCTTGTCCTCAACTAAGGTTTAGAGAGGATCAGTGAAGAATGACTGTGTGTGTTGGCTTCCAAGCAAACTCATGGAATCCTGCCTATTATGTAGCTGATATAAAAGTAATATCTAATGGCATGGCTTTAGGGGGATGGATTTTCAGATATGGGGACAGCCATAAAGTTACACAAGAATTAAAGAATCAAGATTGAAGTCACAGGTGAGATTGGGCAATAGCAAGGGGGACAACAGGTGGGTTGCTGGAGTCTGCTTCACCTCACACATGGTTAAGGAAGCTGCACTACATGATTTTCCTTGTCAAACCCTCTCCCCCAGAATCAGGGAATATACAGAAGAGGAGGTGGGAACATTGTAAGAGCCAGAGGTGGTCGATGACCCCAAGAAAAGAGCATCTTCCAGACACAACAGGACTGATCCACACTGGAACTCACAGAGACTATGAAATCATGCAAAAGACCTGCACAGGTTCAAACAACAAAAAATACCCATACAGAAGAAGGAAGTGGACAAACATTCCACTGTTAGCCATGCAGTTACTGTACCAGGTAACTTCTGAAAAGGAGAAATCAGTTCCTCCAATGCAGTGTCACTAGAAATATCAACCACACTCTAGGGCAGGCCTTAGGTACAGGAATAGTTGGCCAACACAGAACAGATTCCATGGTGTGTGTTTATTTGTGTGCACTTTTTGTGTTGTTTTATTCTGTTTGAATGTTTTTCTTTTTTCACTTGGCCTACATAGTGTGCTCTAGGACAGCTGGGGTTACTTAGTGAGATGCTGTCTTAATTTTTTTTTTTCAGAAAGGGTTTCTCTGTGTAGTCATGGCTATCCTGGAACTCCCTCTCTCTCTGTAGACAAGGCTGGCCTCAAACTCACAGAGTTCTTCCTGACTCTGCCTTCTGAGTGCTGGGACTAAAGAAATGTGTCACAACTGTCAGGCACCAAATTATTTTTAATAAAGAAATAAAACACTTTAGATACAATGTTAACACAAACAATGGAAGGGGCAGGAAGAAGAGGAAGAAGAAGAATGAGGAGAGGAAGAAGGGAGAGAGTGATGGATGGGGAGAGGGAGGGAAAAGAATGAAAGAGAATCCAGGATTCATTTGTCCCTGGTACAATCCATGCATGGAACTGTATATTGAGACTTCAGTATATAGGGGCACTTGCTTCCAAGTCTGACAATGTGAGTTTACTTGGAATGTCCGTGGTGGAAGGAAATGGCTCACTGATTTGTGCAAGTTGTCCTCTAATCTCAAGGACACCCACACACACATTCACAAACACACACACACATTCACAAACACACACACATTCACAAACACACACACACACATTCACAAACACACACACACATTCACACATACACACATTCACAAACACACACACATTCACAAACACACACACACACATTCACAAACACACACACACATTCACAAACACACACACACATTCACAAACACACACACACATTCACAAACACACACACATTCACAAACACCCACACACATTCACAAACACACACACACATTCACAAACACACACATTCACAAACACACACACACATTCACAAACACCCACACACATTCACAAACACACACACACATTCACAAACACACACATTCACAAACACACACACACATTCACAAACACACACACACATTCACAAACACACACACACATTCACAAACACACACACACATTCACAAACACACACACATTCACAAACACACACATTCACAAACACACACATTCACAAACACACACACACATTCACAAACACACACACACATTCACAAACACACACACACATTCACAAACACACACACACATTCACAAACACCCACACACATTCACAAACACACACACATTCACAAACACACACACATTCGCAAACACACACACACATTCACAAACACACACACACATTCACAAACACACACACACATTCACAAACACACAATTCCCTCATGCACAATTAAATAATTAAATAAATATTTAAAAAATATTTTATTCATTCGAGTCTGTCACTACTTTCTGTCTGTTTGTGTTTTTTCCTTATTTTAGGCCCTTATTATTTTTGTTGACACTCAAATGCCAGTGTGATTATCTTAGGAAGGAGATCTTTAAAAAATGAAGGATTACAGGCCCAACTTCTAAGACACAGATGCAGAATCCAGGTGCACCTGAGTTTTAGTAAGTATTGATCTAACACAGGCAGCAAACTGTTGAGGTTTGAGTTGCAAATTTTCCTGATTCCTCTATTTTTTGTCTCCTACTGCCATGTACAGCAAAAGGACTTCCTAACACTCGTATTGTGAATTATGTGCCAGGATTAACTTTCTTAAGGTTGCTACTACAAATGATAGGCATGTCCCTTTGTTTCATATAATTCACAAAATATTTAAAACTACATTTCATATAACAAGGCAATACTTGCGTGTTCACATGTAAACAGCTGGACACCTTGAAGAAATGGTTTCTCCTAGAAGCTGCACCTCTGGTCTTTGCTTACAGTGGTAGTATATTAAAGGAGGAGAGATGTATTTATATTTTAAGACTGACAACTGCTTAACATTAGCATTTAATTGCAGTCACGAAACTAGATATATAAAGCAATTTATCAATATTCTTAGGGATAAAATATGAGTCAAGGTGAATGAAATGTGTGCAAATTCAAAAACACTTTACAGATGGTTGCTTGGTTTTTTGGTACCCTGGGATGACAGTAACGACATACAAGAAAAATGTGGGTTAGCACAAGGGAACATGTTATTCATACTGTCCTTTACAGAGGACAGATTTGCAAAATTCACATACTAAGCTAAGCACCCTATGGCACCTCTTCCTTCTCTCCTCTGTCCCTCTTGTTTGTGAACAATCTTAGGTGCTTTGGTCAGCAGCATCAAAGCCCTATATTCACATCAGGCTTCACATGACAGTCCATCACTGCCACCTCCCTGTCTTCTCAAAGCCATCTCATGAAGGCAGAGTGGTCTCACTGTCTTAGCATGAGCTCATCTGACTAAGGACATCTGCAATAGTTCTTACAATCTTATAATGCGATTACATACAGTGGTACTCAGATTTATCACATCAACAGATCTTCTTTAGGGGAAAATGTGTTAGCCTAATGTCAGAGGAGAAATTAGTACATATATATAAGTTGTTGAATTACATCACTGAGAATGCTTCTCTCCGGAGACCTATTGACTCAAGTCTTACAAGCAAGCACATCTAAGGGAGGAATAAAATATTTGATTTCTAGTTTTATTTTTTATCATCTACCACAACAGTGGACAACATCTCCACTTTCATGACTCTAACTAGGACACAAACAAGGCAGATGCTCCCTTCACCTTCTCGTCTGTGCAGAGTCCACATTAGGATGGCAACAGTGCCTGGTCATGGGACCCACTCCACAGGACAGGGCTTACACCCAGGCTCAGACAAATGAATGTTCATGTCTTGCTTCTCCATGTGTGTCTCCCTGTGCTGAGCACCACTGTGGTATTCATGCAGTAGCCTTCAGCACTGTCCTCAGACTTGTAACCCTAGAGCTCAGGACAAGATTATGTTTAAGTGGAAAAGTGACAGGAGACTGTGAGTGTCTGTTGTTGTTGGGTGAATCAGAGCCAAGAGGCTTGACCAGGCAGCTTCTGGAACCAGTGTGGAAAGAGAGGGTCAGTAACTGCTGGAGAGTGTCATTCCCCAGCATCACCTCAGTGTGGGGAGGAGAGCCTGAGAAGAAATAGCTATTTGGAAAGAGTCAAGAAATGAGAGGGATCATTCCAAAGGCAGGCCTCTTTAGTCTCTGTGACACCTGACAGAGATGGAGGAAAGAGGCAGGCATCCAAGCCAGGCTCTAAATCTCCAGAGACCTGAGGACCCACAGGGCTGCTGGACTCTAGTGCTCTCGGGGTAGTGGGGAAACAGTGATTTGGTGCACTAGGAGACTTTTTCTATCACCATCTTTCTGCATTACATCTCTTCAGCCCATTGGACAACTCTCTCCCAAAGCATCTTGGGTAGCTTTGGGGAAACACCTGCTGAGCTGCATCCTCTCCCTGGAGATTGATTACATGAGAGTCAGGAGTCCTCTGAGGCTTGTCCATTTCTCAGTAGCACACAGTGCCCCCTGCTGGACTAAGGAGAGTTGCTTCCTACTTTGTATTGAATATCTTCCATATGATTTCCATTTCTCAGTTATAGATTCCTTACTTCTTCTTCAAAATTGCTTTAACTTTATTTTGTTAAACATTAAAATTTTATGTTTTTAATTTTCATTGTATGTCTTCTGTGATGTTTTTGACTATTAATTGTTTTTACTCTGATTCAAAAATATCTGCAACTGTTGTTCAATCAGATTGTGTATGGATTGTATTTTGTTCATTCACACTGTAACTTTTCTGTCATATAATAAAAATGTTTTGTTATTTGAGCACTGTTGCACAGAATTCTCTAGAGTTTATCATCAGACCTGAAATAATACTTGATTTTTTATTCATTCATTTTTTTCCAGTACTGTGTGTTTTGCATTCTTGGATATTATGAAGCACAGATTGCTTTGAGAGTATTCATTTCAGATTTTATACTAATTGAAATTGTATTAGACATTAGTAACCTATGGGGATGTTTTTGTCACAAAGTAAATCTCTAGACATGACTCACGTTTCAATAATTAATGTCATTTAATGGCAGAGAATTCTTTACTGAAGATTTGATAGTGTCATGTTTTGACATCCTCACAGTCTGTGTTATTCTGATTGTTAATATGCTATGCTTTATAGAATGATAGAAGGAAAAGTAAAGAAAGAATTATTGTCCTGGATATATGGACTTGTAACAGAGAACCTGATTAGCATTTGTTAGGACCCATGTTTAAGACCCTGAGGTGAAAAATAAAAGTACTTTTGAAGTACTGAAAAAAATAAGTTTTATATTTCTAAAATTTTTAATTATAAATTATTTGTATGCATGTACAAGCACACACATATGCATACATACAAACACACACAAACACACATACACATGCACAGAGAGGGAGAGGGAGAGAGAGAGAGAGGGAGGGAAGGGCTGTTGGATTCCCCAGGAGCTGAAATTATAAGCAGTGATGAGCCACCCTGAAGAACCAAAGCACCCCCATTTCATGCAAGGCCCTCACCCCAGCTTGAAACAGGCCTGAGTTTCAAAATGCTAAGATTTGCTGACATAGGTGTGGTGATACTATATTTGTAAAATACGATTTTATTTGTATATTAATAAAGTTGCCTTGGGGTCAGAGCAAGCCATAGCAGAAGCTAGGCAGTGGTGGTGGTGCAAGCCTTTAATTCCAGCACTTGGGAGGCAGAGCTAGGCGGATCTCTGTGTGTTCAAGGGCACAGCCAGCATGGCGACACACGCCTTTAATCTCAGTACCAACCATAGAAGACCTGGAGGTCTGCACAGACAGGCAGTGATGAGGAGGTCATGTGGCTGCATTTACAAGCAATGAGAAAGCAGAACAGAAAGTCTATGTAAAAGACAGGACACACAGAAATATGTCTCTTGCAGAGAGGAAAGACAGCAACAACAGTGAAGGGTAAGGTTTTCAGCTCTCAGCTATTGCTCTGACCTCTTGGCTATAAACTCTGTATTTGGCTCTGTGTTTCTTATTTAAAAAGATGGTTACATCTACATTTGGTGCCCAACATGGCAAGAATTCATTAAAAAAAAAAAAAAACGCTTGGCTTAGCAGTGGGTCTGGCTTCCCGCCTGGCTGGGCCCAGCTCCCTAGCTTGGGTCTAGCTCAGGCCTAGCTTGGGCCTAACTTGGGCCTAGCTTGGCTTAGGACTCAGGCCCAACCTATCGTAGCTATAAGCCGTAACCACCGCAGCTTGAGTTACTTGCTTAAAAAGCCAGTGCTATGAGCAACTCAGGCCTGTGGGAGCTAATGCTAATTGCAGTAGCTACATGCAACTGCAGATAGGCTGCTTTTGGCTGAAACACCAGTGCACATGGTCAGTCGGAGCTTAAGGAAGCCAGAGCACAGGCTCGACTGGGCTCAAGCAGGAACGCGTGGTTAGATTCAAGCTTTTAGCCAGAATGTGGCTACACTTTCTTGCTCGCTCTAACTCTCTCTCTCTCTCTCTCTCTCTCTCTCTCTCTCTCTCTCTCTCTCTCTTTATCTCTGGATTCCCACCTCAGACACTGGGTAGCTGTTTTGAAATTCCCTCAGATTTCTACTGTTCTATGCAGAATTGGTAAGTCAATTATATCAGATATTTTAAAGGAAACTATTTAAAAGAGATTTTTTTCCACATTTAAAAAAATGGGTTTCAGGTGTACATTGGAAGAAAATTGGGCTTTGTTTGAAATTTTAGGTAGTCAGACAATGGAACAACTATATGAGAAGATTAATGTTGATCGAATTATGTACATTATTATTCTTCTTATCCTTATTTTACAATTTAAAAAGATAGTCAATTCAAGTGCCAGGATAAAAATTTTAGAAAAACTTGTTAAAACTGTTAAAATGAATTATAGAGAAATTCAGATTCAGACAGAAGAAATTAACAGTGAAGTTGTTTCAGGATTGGATTATAAGGTTACAGAAAGAAAGCCTGTTTTCACACAATCACCCTTAATTTATCTGGTAACCATAAAACAGCTACCTGGTCAAGTGAATACACAAAATATTTGGACTCCAGTTGAAATGTTAGACTTATGGAGGTTTAAGGAGGCAATAGTATCTTATGGCATGCATTCCCCATATGTAAGGCAAATGTTAAACTCCTGGTCAACTTATAATAGGATTATACCACAGGACTGGCGGGAGCTGGCACAGGCTGTTCTGGAACCCGGACAACAGCTTCAGTGGCAAATGTGGTTCAAAGAGGAAGCTAAAAACATAGCAAAACAAAGTAGGGATAAAGGTATACAAGTCTTCCAGGATCAGCTCATTGGAGAAGGCCAATATGCTGCAGTACAAACACAATGTTTATATAATATCCAAACTCTAATTCTATGTCAAATGGCAGCCTTGAATGCATGGGACAGAGTTGAGGAACCAGGAAAGAAAACTGAGTCATTTACAAAGGTTATACAGGGTCCAAAAGAATCTTTCACAGATTTCTTACAAAGACTGACTTCAGCAGTAAAGAGAATGGTCCAAATTCAGAATATAGCCAGATAATAATTGAATCTTTGGCTTTTGAGAACACAAATGCAGCATGCAAGAGAATAATCAGGCCATTAAAGGTAAGACCTGCACCCTTGGAAGATTGGATTAGAGACACAGTTAATGTTGAGGCTCATGGTCATGATAATATGTGGGTAGGAGAAACAATTTCAAGAGGTTTGAGGAATGTCAGATGTTTTTTATGTGGAAGCCAAGGACATTTGGAAAGGGACTGTATACAGGGCACTTCTAGAAACAATGTTTCTTCAAGGAACAATGGCAACAGAATGCCCCTTCCTTCTGGAGTATGTAGAAGGTGTGGTAAGGGAAGACACTGGACCAACAAATGTAGATCAACAAGGGACAGACAAGGTAATACTTAGCCTCAGTCTTTGGGAAACTCCCAGAGGGGCCTTAGGCAGGCCCCTACGGTGAATCCAGTTCAGACCTTTCCTGCAATTGTAGAGGAGACCCCTACTCAGAGCAGTTAAATAACCAAATGCCTATTGGAATAAACCAGGATACTCAGAGTAAAGGAACAACTGAGACAGAGAGAACAGAAAATTCAGGAGAAACCATAAAGAAAAATTTTTGGCAAACTTCTATAAATGAACAAAGACCAAAATTAACAATAAAAATAAATGTTGTTGTGTTGTCTGGTCTGGTAGACACAGGTGCTGCTGAGACTATAATTGCACGAGAATTTTGGCATCCATCTTGGCCTCTTCAGGAGGTAAATGTTCAACTGTTAGCAATTGGAACATTATCTCAAGTGAAACAGAATGCAAGATGGCTCAAATGTATAGGCCCAGAAGGACAGAGAGGAAAATTAAAACCATATGTGGCTAACATAGCTATGAACCTGTGGGGTCGAGACCTGTTACAACAATGGAATACTCAGATTAACATCCCTCCAACCTCAGAAATAAATCATAAACTAGCACATGTTTCTGAGAGAAACATTAGAAGGTATTATTCTAATGAGTGGTCACCAGCCATCCATATTATACAAGAACAGGGCACAAAAACTGATGATCTTCCAAAGACACCAACAGTTCTGCCTTTAAAATGGTCAACAGACAAGCCTGTATGGGTTCAGCTAGGCTTTACAGAATAACAGAAGGAAAAGTAAAGAAAGAATTATTGTCCTGGATATATGGACTTGTAATAGAGAACCTGATTAGCATTTGTTAGGACCCATGTTTAAGACCCTGAGGTGAAATATAAAAGTACGTTTGAAGTACTGAAAAAAATAAGTTTTATATTTCTAAAATTTTTAATTATAAATTATTTGTATGCATGTACAAGCACACACATATGCATACATACAAACACACACAAACACACATACACATGCACAGAGAGGGAGAGGGAGAGAGAGAGAGAGGGAGGGAAGGGCTGTTGGATTCCCCAGGAGCTGAAATTATAAGCAGTGATGAGCCACCCTGAAGAACCAAAGCACCCCCATTTCATGCAAGGCCCTCACCCCAGCTTGAAACAGGCCTGAGTTTCAAATTGCTAAGAATTGCTGACATAGGTCCCAGGACAAAGTCAGGATGTTTGAAGAGACATATGGTAAAAACTGATTAACCATACAATGCCCCAGTACTGGAGATGGTCAAAAGTACAAAGTCAGGATGTTTAAAGGACTAGGTGGTAGCAATTGATTATCCACAGAATTCCCCAATCCTGGAGGTAGTCTAGAAAGTTTGAGAAACAACGGGTTGAAACTACAAAGTAAGATAACACAAAAGTTCTGAAAAGCCCCTGAAACATGAGCCAATCAGAATTGTATCTGTACTAGCACCTCTAAATGTACCGTTAAGGGTTTTGCCTTTAAAACCTGAGCTTGCAGAAGGGACGGGCAACTCCTCCAGCCTCTACTGTGTTTGATGGCTGAATAAGGTCCCTGCAGCTGCTTGAACTGCTTCAAGAAACCTTGCTTTTTCATTTTGGAAAGTTGTGTCTCTGGTGGTCTCTTCAGGGGTCTTGCACCTATGGAATAACAACCTTACATGGGTACTAGGAATGAATGTGAATCTAATGCAAGATCAGTATGTGCTCTTAACCACTGAACCTTCTCCCTGGTCACCAAAGAAAACTTTAAATTTATAATACTCTCCTGAAATAATATTACTCTAAAGTGTTTTGAACCCATAAACTCTGCTGTATGAATGAATCTATTACATTGTGTAAATACAGTATCAATATCAGTATCAGAGTAGTGACAAATCTTCCCTTCATTCTGAAGCTTATTTTTATAGATTCTAGACTACTTAATTGATAAGTCAGTCACTTCAGTTATATCTTTTATTTAACTATACATTTTTTTCTCTAACAGTTCAGGTAAGAAAGCTACAAAAACCAACCTTTATTAAACCAATTATATGAGCTCTCTAGCTGTGTGACCAAAAATATACTCCTGCTGGGAAAGAGTAAGGAGTCTCAGGGATGTAAAAACAAAAAGCTGTAGTCACATCACACCTACTGCTGGCTAGACAGTCTTTACAATGTAACTTCTGATCTTGGAAAACATCACACAAGGACATTTCTATAGAGTAAACAAAATATGATTTTACACATCAGGATCCTTTTTCAATAGGGATTGGGGCCCCTTTTGAATTTGTAAAACTCTCTATCAGAGAAAGAAAGTTGCCATTTGTTTACAGGCAGATTTATCTTCCTAGTGGAAGAGGTGCAGGGCACCCTTGATTTTTAAAGTTATTTCTGTCCCAATAAAAATAAAGATACATCGATGTAACTATATTTGTAACTTATACATTTTAATTGGTTGCATTTATATGAAATTATTATTCTCAGGAGAATTAGCATTCTAATACGTATATCTGGAAATCTGAAGATTATTTAGAAAGAGAAAGAATGATTAAGTCTTACCTTAACCCATCTCTACTCATCAAATGCTATCTCTTAACAAAATATAAAGATCCCAATGCATTCCATTCCTGTGATGCCTTCATGAGCAAAGTCATTATCTGCCTCCATGTGAATTTTGCATTTAGTTCAAATTCATTCCTTGTCCAGAAAACAGCTAGAGTGGAGAAAGCTACAGCCACCAGGAAATAAATACCTTCAGTCTGCATAGGTAATTAAAGCAGGTGGCAGCCTCCATGAATGCTTTAGAAATGTCCCTGCTCTAAGAAGAATGTGCTCAGTATCCTTTGGTGGGACCCTGATCAGGGCACTACATCAGCCTGAGAGAGGAACAGAGTAAAATGTTTCTGGCCTAAGGACAGTGTCCTGTGATGGCTCAAATGAGCATCCAAAGTCATGAAGAAGATTAGGCAAATCACATCTGATCTCTGACCAATTTTCCCTTCAACCTAAGACTACAGGGTTCTCATGGAGCTGGTCATAATTCACAGACCCTGTACAAATGACTGTCTTTTCTTCCTAAACACACAGAATATACATAGCAATGGGTTCCCAATCTTAGAGACTTGGACTGAGACCACCTGCCATGCCTTCCCCATAATGATGTACTCTGAAACTTCAAGTCAAAATAAACATTTCTTACCTTTGTTTCTCCCAGGAAGTTTGTTATCAAAATGTGCAACTACAGCTTTGAGATGCAGAAGAGAATTAGACATCCCAGAGCTTCAACCAATTGGTGTTGGGTTCCTGAGACTCAGTATCCCTGCTATCAGATGAAACTCATACACTTTGAATCCAGTCAAAGAGAGGGAAGAGGGAATATATGAGTGAGGGGCATCAAGATATGATGGGGAAATCTACAGAGACAACCAAACTAGTAGGAACTCATGAACTTTAGACCAACAGCTGTGGAGCCTGCATGGAACTCGCCTAGGTCCTCTGTATAAGTGAGACAGTTGTGTAGCTTGGTCTGTTTAAGGGGCCCCTGGAAGTGAGGTCAGGGTCTATTCCTGGTGCATGAGCTAGCTTTTTGGAGCCCAATACTTGTGGTGGGACACCTTGTACAGCTTTGAAGCAGGGAGAAGGGGCTTGGACCTGCCTCAACTGAATATACCAGGCTTTGCTGACTCCACATGGGAGGCCTTATTTTTTCGGAGGAGGGGGTGGAGAATGGGTTGCAGGGGAAGGCTGTGGGTGATCAGAAGGAGGGATGAGAGGGGGATTTGTGGCTGGTACATAAAATGAATAAAAAAATCTCAATAGAGAAAAGAAGAAACTCACACACAAGGATCAGCACACTAGGAAGACATCTCTGCTTTTCAGCCTGCTGCAGTGTTAGATGGAAGTTAACATGTAAGCCCCACCTGCCCAAGGAGCAAACTTCCTGGCATTCTGGGAGTTGTAGTTCTTAGGAAATTACAACAAAACCTTATGGAAACTATGATGACTTATAGATTTTGTCCAGAAAACCCAGGCAAACATGTGTCTAGAGGCCACACAGCTGGAAAATTTCCAGATGATGTCCTGACCAAATTCCATGTTGGTCAATATTTAAAATTTTAATAAAAACTTGCTTAAAATTAGCCAAAATAATTGAACTTTTTTTGGTGAATTTCAGGATTAACAGAAGCCATGAGAGCTGCCTCCCCTTAAACTTGGGGTGCAAGTTCTGCTCCCCAAAGAACCTAGAGCTAGTAGGTGCTAGAATGACAGCACCACTGACTTCATGATACCTCTGAGAACCTTACTTCCTCTGTGATTTCATGGGAGTACTGAGCACTATAGGTTATAGAACTCACACCTTGAGGTTCTGGTTGAATTTTTTAGTAAATCCATCTGGACCTGGGCATTTTTAGTTGGGAGATTTTAATTATTGCTTCAATATCATTATTGGTTATGGATCTGCTTACATTATTTAATTCATCTCGATTTCATTTGGGTATGTTATGTGCATCTAGAATTGTATCCATTTCTTTTAGATTTTCTAGTCTAGTGTGATAGAGATTTAAAGATGTTTAAAGTTCCTGAAGTTTGGCATTGAGAAATGTCTCAGCATTTAAGAACCCTTGGTGCTCTAGCAAAAAGACTCATTTTAGGTTCCCAAAAATTTCATGACTGTTGCTGATCACATGTTACTTGAGATCCAGAGTATTTGATACCTCCTTTCATCTTCCACAAACACCAGGCATACACATATATGTTTGTTTTACATATGCAGATAAAATTATCATTCACATATATTTAAAGTAAATATGTTTAAGTTAAAATAATTTTTCTGATTGACATTTGGTGGTAGCTAACATCCTTAATCCTAGCACTTGGGAGGCAGAGACAGATAGATTTCAATGAGTTTGAGGCCAGCCTGGTCTAAAAAAATGAGTTTAAGGATGTCTTGATCTGTTCAGAGAAACCATGTGTCAAAAAACCAACATTAATAATGTTTTTCTGAATTTTATTGATGTATGTGTTGTAATGTCCTCGTTGATATCTGAAGGAACATTGGCTCTTCTCTCTATTTTGATTAATTTGACTAAGATTATTTTCTATCTTGTGTTTTTCAAAGACTGAAATCTTTATTTCATTAGTTGTTTGTACTGAGAGTTTTTCTCATTTATTTCAGCCCTGATTTTCATTCTCTTTACCCATTGACTGATTTGGGGTTTGGTTTGTTCTTAGTTTTCTGAACAGGGAGAATATCCTAGAGGAGGGTCCATCAGAGGGTCTACAAGAGACTTTAAATCATGGCAAAGACCCAGAATATAAGTAAGCATGTAATAACTGCACAACCTTGAGGGGAACATTAAGACACAAAGTTAGTGAGGAAGAAATGCTTCAAGATCAGCATAATTTAATATGAGGTTAAATATAAAATTAATACAAGGTTAACTGCAGTTGTACAACTGGCTGGACCATGTTTCAGAGTTCCATAGAGGGATAAAGTAGCTGTAATCAGTTGTTTGTTACCTCAGACTCCTGCATAAGCTTCCAGTGCCTGAATTTTATAAAAAAAAATAAATACAGACAGACATAAATAAATAAAAGTCAGTTAAAATCATATCTAATTAACTGTTTAAAAGAAAAATAGAATCCTAGTGAGGAATTTTTATAGGATTGACCTGCAAAGACACTGCTTGGATATTCTGAATAACTTCTGTTTCTTTGAGTCAATTTCTGTTAGTGTAAATAGACCACTGTAACCTTAGGATTTTAAAAACCTTAATAATGAAACTCAATGTTTTTTTCCTCTTTTAGACAAGAGCAGAATCTGAGTTGTGTACACTGCCTTCAATACCAAATTAAGATTACCTACACATAGACATTTGACCATTAATCACTTTTTGTTACAAGGCTTTTTTTCTTTTCTTTTTTTTCTGTGTATCCTTCCCTGGCTGTACTGGAACTTGCTCTATAGACCAGGCTGGCCTCAAACTCAGAAATTTACCTCTCTCTGCTTCCCACATGCTGGAATTGAAGATGTGTCCCATCACCACCCTCTTTGTTATAAATTGTAAGCTAGTACTAGTATTTTACAGGTTTTTAAACCACATCCCCCATGGTCTCACAGATCCTGAGACAAAGAAAGTTTGGATTTCAGCAAGAGCTTCAAACATATCAGTGACCTAAATGGGGAACATGTTCTGTATTCATGAACCAAGAAATGAGTGAAGTGTTTTTAAGTGAACTGGACATCTTTAATTACTTTTAGACATTTTCCATTTGTATGGACAAATTTATTTTCATTAAAACAGTTTAAATATCATGAGATAAACTTGAGTAATCATTTTCAAATGCTTTATGTCTTAGCTGTTCACATTGTGCACATGTGTTTTTCCTGGGTTGATTCTCGTTCTCCCTGTCACAGAGTCAGGACAGGGGCTTTGAAAGAAACTTTTAGGAAAAACATGCCAGGGTCAAAAATGGACAGTCCACATCTCATCTCCAGAGCCAACTTTCCAATCAAGCAAAACAGCATGCAAAAGTTTTCCTATATTATCCATTTGCAAGATATTTGGATCATTGAAAGACTGAACCCAGTGATTTACATACGCATACCCAGTTGTGTGTGTGTGTGTGTGTGTGTGTGTGTGTGTGTGTGTGTGTGTTTAGCTTGAAGGAGTCAATCTGAAAAACTTAAGTATTTTTTCTCTTATAAACACATCAAGTTGAGCCTAGAATATTGGTGCATGGTTTTAAACTTAGTACTTGGGAGGCAGAGGCAGGTGGATCTAATTATCAAGAAAACAAACTACCCAATTTAAAAAGCTGGTGCAGAATTGAACAGAGGGTGGTTCAAAGAAGAAATAAAATGGCTAGTAAACATCTAGAGAAGTAGTCAAAATCTTTAGCCATCAGCAAAATGCAGAGTATAGTTAATTTAAATTTCCATATAACTCCAGTCAGAAGGGTTAACATCAAGAATTCAAATGACAGCAAATGCTGGTGCAGATGTGATAGAAGGGCAAGTCTTCTACATTGTGGGAGTGTAAAAACTAATGTAGTCACTTTGTGAAGTAGTCTGGACTTTTCAACAGAAAAATAATTGCTAGAAAACAACTATTCTATTACCTGGCTATACTAACTTTGGGTGTGGTGGTTTGAATAGGAATGGCACCCAGTCTCAACTTCACTACTTAGACCTGAAACCTTTGTACCCAGAATCTACACTTCTATAACAATAACACTGAACCATGTGAAAGTAAGATCATTACAACGGTTGCCAGGTAGATGACATATTATTGGAATGATCCATGTCCATCCTTTTGTCATTGGTGCTCTCAAACTAAGATGGCAGAGTAGAGACTTTGTAACATAAACTGTATCAATGGTGAACACTGAAAGAGTCCTAGATGCACTTTTGTACAGATGATATATTCTAAGTCTTAATAGTCTCTGGCGCATAGGACTACTAAGTCATAGCTATTGAACCTTGCATATAACATAAACTATTGATACATTTATAACTTTGGTGGAATGTGGTTGAGCTTATCTTTTTTAATGTACTTTTCAGATTATAACATGATTAAAACATTTTCTAGTTTCTTCCTATTCATTTATTACAATATATATTTCTAAGTACATATATAATCTGTTCAGTTACATTTATTCCATCACATGTGCAATGTATCCAGAAAGGTAGAAGTATATTCTACCAGGCAGAAGATACTGACATTGACCTTCCCTTGTGTGGAATCCTTTAGAACAGAATGAATGCTGACAATGGACAGTATGAACCATCAGCACAGGGACTCAGCTCTGTTCTGTTCCTCTCACAGAACAGCTGGTTTCTGCTTCTTCTAAGCAGCTGGTCTGATTTCAGAGTCTTCTTTGTAGCTTGACCTGTCTCAGAATGACTCTCAACAGTCTTTATTGCTTACTATGGGAGGCAGGAGCCTAGTGAACCTGATCAGTTTCAGGCACTTTTTGGAGCTATTTTGAGTTGTTTACCTTCTGCTTAAAGAGCTTCCCTGCAGGAGGAATTGTTTCTGTCTTGGAGGAAGTTGCTACACAATGGTCACTCAACCTGCTATGTGGAAAAATCAAGCCCAGTGGAGTCTCTAGTATTAAATGAAATATTGAAAAGTGAATAAACTTAAGGTCAAACCCACCGTCAAAATGAATCTCAGTATAAATCACACAATTCACAGCAGAGTCACACACCTTTTAAAAATTAGCTTCTGATGCATTCTTGGGTCCCACTAAGTAAGATATAGGACATCAGATGACCATGCATCTAGAAATATGTTTGTTATAGGATCAGGACAGCCAAGTAGTTGCCATTATAAAGTGGACACTACATTTCTAGGATGAGGCAGAAGAGCTGAAGATTAGTAATCTGAATGATCTGAGGCACTTCAAACCCTGTGTCTCCATCCTTCTTGTACCATCATCTTTCTTTTATTTCATACATATATCCTCTGGGAAGAAAGTCTTCCTATACCAAGTTACCCTAATACACACACACACACACACACACACACACACACACACTCACTCACACACACATGTGCCACACACATAAACAAGTGTCACAGTGTGCATGTGGGCATCAGCGGACAGTTTGTGGGAGAAGGTTCACTCCATCCACCATGTGGATTCCAGAGATCAAACTCAGGTTGTCAGATGTGGTATAAAGCACTTTAACCTGCTAAGCCCTCCCTGGGGCACACTGTTGATTGCTTTTATACGTTTACTCTTAAGATTCAAAAAGACACTTATCAAATCAGTGTCTATTTGTATTTAATGACTATATGTATTCTATGTTATCATCATTAAATGTTGATTTCAGAAATAAAAGGTCTCAAGTTGACTTAGTGCTCATTCTGTGGGCTTCAGGGATCTTCCTCTCCAAGTCACATGTTTTATTGCCAAAGGAATTCATGAACAAAGTGTCTCTGGTGGCAGAGATGAATATTCAAGGAGACATCAGCATGGCTTCTGATCACTATTTGAATTGGCCATAACTTCAGCTCAATTTCAGAAACCATACCCGTGGTCCTGCCATTAGCATGCTATTCTCTATGGTTTGTAGGCTGATGGACTCTTTTTTATGACTATCTAGCTCTTGTTCTCATTGTTTTGTTTCTGTCAATGCAAATGAATTTTAATCAGACCAGATTAAAAACAGGTAAATGCAGATTTATTGGGCATTGTTCCTGGGTAGGTTCACAGGTCCATAAAACCATGACCCTTGAAGTCACATGCCCAGGGTAAGGCAGGGAGGTTTTATAAACTTCAGGCAAGGGGTGATGATGTGCCAGCCAGCAGCTGGGACTGTGCCCCATAATGGTGAAAAGCTATGCACCTGGGTGAACACTTAGGTGGACTGGTCATGTCTGAATGACAGGTTACACTGGCTGTCAGAAAAGTGGAATGTGGCCTTTGGTACCATTCCTTTGTTCAGAGTATTCTCAATGTGGTCAGTGTTGGAGCAAATAGGGCAAATAGGATTTTCCAGCTTGTGCAGTGGTGAACATGGGTTCCAACTGAACACTCATTGCAATAGATTTTATATTAGGTGGCATCTGACTTCCTTGTTTTAACTGCTTCTATGAAAACCATTGCCTATGGCTTTATAGGTACCTCACTTACAGTGAAGGTATTCCATATATCCAGTGTGAACACAAAACACATTCCATGGCCACTATCCTGGGCTTGCAGTTAGTCACCTTTTACATTTTGAAGTATCTGGCTGACAGAAAGGGGAACAAACTTAGAAGACTCAATGAAAAAGAGATACCTGTGGTCGAATTTGGGAGAACTAAAATATGTCATTCAGAAACCGTGTCTCTTAGTTTCCTTTCCTGTAGCACTGAAGCTGACTAAAACTACTTGCAAAACAAAGGATTTGTTTCAGCTTCTACTTTCAGGTAATAGCCCATCGACCAGGGAAGTCACAGCGCCAACAGGTTAAGAGAACTAGTCATACTGCTTCCATACTCAAGAAGAGAGAACAATGAACTAATGCAAGTGCACCTGTTTTCCTCTGGTCCTCCTGTGGCTACATGAAGACAATGCAACTTACAGAGAAAGGGTTTGTGAGTCACTTCCCCATCTGCCTAAACCACTGTGGAACAAACCACTATTACTATCACTGTATGATGACAAACAGTAATAGTCAGCCTCATCATCAGATAGGACTCCACTGATGGTCAGTGTGGCTGTTGTCCCTGAACTGGACCTAGAGAATCGGTCAGGGATCCCTGACAGTCGCTTACTATTTTCATATATCAGTGGCAAAATGGTCTGGTCTGGCTTTTGCTGAAACCAGTGAGCATATTTTTTTGGCAATTGATCCACAAAGCAAGTGATTTTGACAGTCTCTCCTACAGTGACTGATGCTGAAGGTGGTTGGGTCAGCTCATAGGAATGCACAGAACCTATAAGAAAGAGAGGGTAAAGATGTCAAAGTATAAAGACTCATCTTTGTGATTTCAGTCTTAAGTTATGGCTCTCCCATGAGCCTGGGGAGAGGGCTGAGAAGTTCACCTGCATAGAAAGAGAGAAGATGAAGAAGGAGAGGGACCCAGGCCATGATGAAGATGCCTTAGAACTATGTGTTCTGAAATCACTGCACACCTGAGCCCCTGCAGGCTTCTCTTATTGCCTCTCTAGTCTGTGGGGAAGAGTGTGATACTTATGCAAATTTGTTCCATCCTTGGGACTCCCCAAGGAGAGTTAGTGCAGAGCTTATATTACTAGAATGGAGTCCTTTTCACCAGGCGGTGGCCTAATTCATTTCTCACATAACATGTTGCTTTGTCAGTTTGTAATGGCCTGATTTTGTTGATTCTTCACAATTCTTTGCTTTATTTCATATATGGTGACTGCATTTTCCTATGGTGTCTCTGTTCCCACAGCAGAGTAGAAACTATCATGAGGAATTCATTCTTGTCAATTTTGTGTCACTGTTTAACATGATCTGGTTTAAGGCCCACACTGTGAGGGCAGTTCATCAGACCTACATGGCAAGTTAGTCCCTCACTTCTCCCTGAGTGCTATTAGAGCTACAATGCACAGAAGTCCTCCAACTGGAAAGCAGCTGTGTCAGACCCAAGGAAAGCCCTGTTACCAGAGCTGTGACCTGAAGCAGGTCAGAGTCCACATTAGTCTAAAGACTCTAAAGAGCCTCATCCAGGAACAGACACACAATGCCCCTCCCTGATCTGATTACATGTGAGCTACAGTGCCACATCCTGACATCAGATGTGTCTGGAGATAAGCAAGAGGAAAGGAAGGAGTATGGAAGATTTCTAGAAATGCTCAGGAGAAGACAAGTCACATCTGGGCTGCCTGGAAAATGGGCACAAGAAACAGCCATCTGGATGAAGAGCACAGAACCAGGGACCCATCCTCTCACACTGTTATCTAGAGTACTGGGTGATCTCCCCAGAGACTCCCAGTGCTGTGGGAATTTGCCCAGGACAGTACCTGGGACCAGGTTTTTCCAGTGTGTTTCCTAGATGTTTCCCATAACCCTGCCAGTATCCTTTGGTCATATAAGTCTGACCGAATATAAACACTACAGCTCAGAACATAGAATGAACTCTACTGACTTCCTCTGCTGACTTCAGGGCTGCCCTCTCCAGAGTTCCCTGGCAGATCTTTGCTGTAGCTCTGCCACCCTCTGCTGGTGCAGGGGCATCACAACAGGAACTTCTCTTTCAATTGACCACAGACCCAATCAGTTGACAGTGTGGCAGGAAGGGGCTGGAAATCCGGTCTGATTTTACCAGGTGTACCCACACTGGCATGCTTAGAGGACATAGTCACACTGTTCAAGGGAGTTGTGGCAATGATAATCCTGTGAGCTTCTCTAAATGTCCTTTTCTGGTGCTTTGTTTTGATTCATTTATTGCAGATGAACTTCACATGTTGCAGTGTAGAAACACTTTTACAGGATTTTTTATAGTTTTACTGAACAATAAAGTCATCAATGAAGGCAACTGGTGAGTACACAAGAGAGGCAGGTACAATGGGATGGGGGAGCTATTCTGTAGGTCTGAGATGCCGTCTGTTGTCGTCATTAGCTCTTGGATAGGCAAAAACTAGTGTTCTGTTAAGTTTACAGCTTCTAAGAGGTTTCCATTTATTATCATGAGGTTTTAGTTCCCATACAGAGTGGAGCAAGGAGTGGCAGTTCCAGAAGGCTAAAACTAACCAAGGACAAAGTAAATTAGTCCCTGAAACTATGAATGTCCCATCTCTCCACAGTACTGAAATGCCAATGGGTCTATCAGTCTCTGCAAAGTCTCTTCCAAACCCTCACCAGTCTGCAAAACATGAATGACTTTAAACTCAGGCAAGATCTTGTCCTGTTTTAGCCAAATCAGGAACCCTTGTCACCTCGGTGCTAATGGGTCAACTTTCTGCCATTGATAATGCTGTGCTCAGATGTCATCGACACTGTCATCTGTTACTGTCATTAGGACATCATATACTTCATAGTTCAGATATAGTACCCTTGCCTTGACTGCGCTTTTCATAAAACCACAAATCCTCTATTTTGTCAGTTAAGGCATTGTTACCACAGAGAGATCACACTACCTTTGAGCTCTTCTCCTTGGACTCTCAAAGAACAAAGTGCTTCCAGGGGGTTTCAGAAGACTGACACTTCTCCAATGCAACATCAATATTCAAAACATGAGTGCCCTTCACATGTTTGCAGCACATGACTTTCAAAACCAAAAAGCCAGTTTTTAGTTTATAATGAATACCTGAACTTCAAAGGATGCAAAGAGAAGAAATAAAGACAAGGTTACACACAGAACAGAGAAAGGAGCTTCCACATCCAGAAGTTGGCACATGTCTACAAAATCCATGCGTGAAATCCTGTGGTGCCCAGTGGGGTCAAGACATAGAGATATAAGTAAAATGTCACAGTGGCTGAATGGCTGAGATTATGTCTCACACAAAACACTGCTGTCTCCCATCATCTCCTGGCTGCTCTGACGAGTCCAATGTAACCTGCAGTTGGTGTCTCTGGAACTGAGCCCAGATTGGAGCTAGAAAACCCATAGGCAATTGGATGTTTCCCATGTTAGGCAGCTCGGGCATGCCTCTTGCTTATATTTCTGTACTGTTGTTTCTTTTCTCTCTACTAAGCATGGGAGTGAAAGGACTCTTATGCCCTCTGCTACTGAGGAGAATACTGTCCCTAAACCAACTGTAAGGCTTATAAGTCCAGAGGAATGGTAGCTCATTTTCTTCACTGTAGCATCTTACATATTCAGGGTTCTGACAAGATGTGTGAATTTGTGGTAGAGGCTGGTATGAGCACCTCAAAAATTTTCATATGATGTGAAAAAGGAAACAGAGACTCTGAGGTCTAGAGGCAATGGTGTAGATACTCCAGCGTTCTTTGATAGGCAGCAAAGGCATCCAAACTTCAGTCATCCTCACAAAGTCCTGTGTCACTGGAGCCAGTGAGCTGTATTGAAGTCTACTACTAATGTGGTTTCAGAGCCAGAGGCCAGCAATGCCTTTCATGACTTGTTTACACTGCAGAGGTCATAATGTTATCATGGCCAGGGGAATAAGAGGAAGGATTCATGTGTTGAATGAAAAATTAACCACCAATTAAATGGGAATTTTAATTACTATTTGTGTTTCCACCTAGTGACTCATTTATTACAACATTTGGATGTTGTGTTACTCACAATTCAGTTGCTATGAAGAGACAACAGGACCATGGTAACTCTTATGAAAGAAAGCATTTAGGTGGGGCTTCCTTATAGTTTCAGAGATTTAGTCCATTATTATCATGTTGGAGAAGCACACAGACATGGTGCTGGAGAACTAGCTGAGAGTTTTACATCTGGTTCTTCAGGCAGCAGGAAGAAAAAGGCTTTGGGCCTGTGATGGGCTTTTGAAACCTCAAAAAAAATAATAACTACCCAAAGTGACTACCCAACTACCCAACAAGGAAATACCTCCTATTCTTTTTCAACAAGTGCCATGTACTGGTGACTGAGCATTCAAACGTATGAGCCTAGGAGGCCATTCTTACTCAAACCATGCATTTGTCTATAAGCATAAGTTAGTCAAACAATACAGGAACATGCAATAACCATTTTTATCTTTAAATGTTTCATTATTTGAGAATCCCATACATGAGTATATTTATATCATTTGTACTCCAACTTCTCCCCCTGTAACTGCGGACATGTGAAATACAGAAAATGAAGTATAAGCAGAGAAAAAATTAAGAAAAACATAATTAAACCTCCAAAGATGACTTTTTATAATACTAAGAAAGTATAGAAAAATAAGTATAAGATATCTCAGTTGTCCTTTGGTTTTGATTTAAGTTAACTAATTTATCCTTTGATCCAGCTAGTTCAGTAAATATAAAGGTTTACTTGTATTATCGGTTTATGGAGTTTGGGTAGGATGGTTATAATTAATTTCCTTATGGACTTGGTGAGAGTGTATTAAATGAAAGTGCTTTTAATAGTGAATTCCCCCTTTCCTTCTTTCTCTTATTAAGGATAAGCTTCATTGCTTTTCTGAAACAAAATTTTAAAAAGAAAACATCTATTATTTAATTTAAATAAACAAACAATAAAAAAAAAAAGAAGCCCAAATATTTTGTGTTCAAACATTTCTCCTTACAAAGAAGCTTGGAAGGAATTTAAGGGCTAAAATAAAAATGCTGCCCAGACTCAGGCAAAGATAAAACATTAAATCATTAGCATTCCAAAGCCTGCCAACCAAGTCTGATCTGCTCTCTTGGAAATGAACTGGGCAGATGGAATAGGCAAGGAGCCTCCATTTAAGAAGGCCCATGTGGTGGATCTGTTCTGCATTTGTAATTAGCTGCCGTGAAGTGTTCATGGACTGATTATCCAAAAGCAAATTCCATTTGGAGATCAAATGTTAGACTGACAGATAGGACAAGCACGGGATCACCACTGCCTTCAGGCAAGATGCCCAAAGCCAGGACCCGCTTCTCCATTTGCCTGGCCCTGATATATTCGGTCTAGTCAATGCTGTGGGATATTACTCTTCCTACCTTTGGCCAGCTCCCACACTAGCCTGGTCCCCTGGCATCAGTTTCCCAGCCAAGCAACCACAAGGACAACATTATTAACAGAACATGGTTTTTTTCCAAAGTGGATTTGCAAGAGAAACTCACCTCCACTGCGGGATTGATGTGAGCAGATTGTGTGATAAACTTCTTACCTCTGGATACTGGTGACCAACAGAGGAAAATTAGAGACTTCGTCAAAAGGAGCCATTAGGATAACCAGGACCTCTCAGGGCTAGCAATGTTGTCATTCTACAGCCAACAATCTGAGAAACTGTCTCAAAACACTGCGCATAAGGGCGGCGGAGAGCAACAGGTGGATTTGAAGTAAGTCTGTGCAGGTGAGTCTTTCCAGAGATGATGATTTCAGGAAGATGTGTCTCAATCAAAGCAGAAGTGACGAACTCCAGTCTTCATGTCACAGTACTTACTGGGATTTTTTAAAATCTTCATGAAAGGACAAAAACATTGAGTATTTACACAAGTAATTTTCTAGTTAACTAATATGTTATATTTTGAAAAAGACCTGTTTTATTTTAAATTATGTTTATTGTGCCTGTGGTCTTGTCTAACAATGGGTATTACACATGAATTGATTCATGAAGGCCAAAAGGAAAGACATGAAATCCCCAGTAGCTGGAGTTACAGGTGGGTTCTGAACCACTGAGGGTCGACACTGTCGGAACTGAGCTTCAACTTGAATTCCCTGCAAAACAAATAAATGACAAATCCTGGGGAGGGATACAGAGAAATGTGTGTTAGAACTCCCATACATGTTGGTGTAAGATGGCAACCCTTATTTAGTTATTCGAAGTGGTATGTTGAATCCAAATAAACAAAAAAATTAAAACAAAACTACCACCAAACCAGCAAAAAACCTAGAGTTACTGTATGGTTCAGAACCTGTAACGGAAATGAAGTCAATCACCACAGGAAAGAAATCAGTTCCTCTCAGGCTTGCAGCTGCTATTCACAAAAGCTAAGACACGTGGTAGCAATAGCCATTCAAGGCTGCTAATCAACAAGAAATGGATAAAGAAAAATGTAAATATGACACAATGGAATATTTCTTTTCAGCTATGGAAACAAAAACATTGATATGTTTACGCCCAACATGGGTGGACCTAGAGGGAGGCCAAGTGCATTGTGCCAGGCATAGAAAGAAAACAGTTGTCACACATGATATCATTCATAGCTGGGAACTAAAAAATAGTTTGATTAATATAGCAGTAGAACAGGAGAAGTCATAACGAGCAAGCCAGGAAGGAGAGGGGAGAAGGAAAGGGAGTAAGAGGGCTCTAATACGAACATGGAATACACAAAATTACATGCAAGGAATGTGTTGAAGTCTTTCAGTTATCACATTGATTGTAGCTCCACACTGAGTGACTAGTTGCTATGGGATAATGGTTTGTACACTGATATTAATAAAATGCTGATGGTCAGTAGCCAGGCAGGAAGTATAGGATGGCGTGTAGCAGACCAAGGAGGAATTCTAGAAAGAGTAAGGCTAGGAAGGATATCAGATGCCAGTCCCACCATGTAGGAAGCAGCACATAATGGGCAACACAGGTAAAGCCACGGAACACGTAGTGACATATAGAATAACCGAGATGTGGGGCTTAAGTTTTAAAGGTGTAAGAGGCTAGTCAGTTTAGCAATAGCCTGGGCAATTAACCTATTTAATCATCACACACACACACACACACACACCACACACACACACACAAACTACACATCCAGGTTGTCACAGATAAACTACAGAGTTTAGTACTGAGTGAGGAACTTTAAAATCCATCAATCAATCCAATAAAAGTAGGATCATTCAGGAAATGGGATAATGTCTTTAATGGTCCAACACATTTGAAAAGAAAATGTGCTGACATTTTTTCATGTGGAAGTTACATAATTTGATGTGCTTAAGTCCTATTAGTAAACCTATTTTTTAACTGATAATTTGTTATATTGAAAGTTTTCCCTAATTAAATATTCCAGCAAACTGCCAAAGGAAATAATTTTCTTGTATTAAAGAAATAAAAGTTGCCCCCCCCTTATATCCTGTCACCTTATCCAGCTGAGCCCTGGCCCCCTCACTAACTGCAGCACTCGGGAGAGGAGACCCTGCACGTTTCTCCTGGGCAGCCAAAAGTACAGTGATGCTATTGACAGGTGCAATGGGTGAGCAAGCCTCTGGAAGGCATGACTCATGGAAGAGCATCCCTCTGCCCCCCCCACCCTCCCCATCTTGGTCTGACGGTGATGGTTGTGGACAAGAGAAAATTAGCCCTCCCCTCCTCACCCCTCCCTCAACCACCTATTAGGCAGGCAGGAGAGCTGTCTTAGGGACGTGAGAACTAGAGAACTGAGTCCTTCCCCTCAACCCAGGCTTGCAGCACTTTGGCGAGAATTAGGTCACATGCACCTTGCCTCGGGCAACACTGAAGAGCTGATTCTTGCTATATTGTGGGT
This sequence comes from Onychomys torridus, assembly GCF_903995425.1. Lineage (NCBI taxonomy): Eukaryota > Metazoa > Chordata > Mammalia > Rodentia > Cricetidae > Onychomys > Onychomys torridus. The sequence continues at coordinate 40,430 of NW_023412254.1, forward strand.
GTAATTAGGAATGAGCTGCCCAGTGAGGGCCTGTCAAGAGCAAGATGAACAATTGGACCCCACCCGACTGTTGATTTGTTGCTTTGTGTTGAGCAATGCTGGAGAGGCACATTTCCTGTGTTTGGTAAGGATGAGGAGAGCAGTGAGACTTGGTTAATTTTCCTCGTAACTTGACATAGTCTCGCAAACTTTATCTTTTGTAATTAAAACCATCTCAAACCAAATCCAGCTACCACCCAGGCCCAGAACCAAGTTAGCCCACCCCCAATAATCCACCGCACATCTATAATCTTGCTAGAGCATCTTGAAGGGGGTTTTGTCCTGGAGATTCCATAGCTGCAGGTTCCTCCATGACACTGGGCAACACAATAGGATGTCCAAGAGAAGTTTCCAGAGGCCCAGCATCCATTAGTGTAGCAGAAGCAGATCGCCTCAAAACCAGACCCAGTGACTCGTCTTCACAATTGAACACTTGCAAGTCAAAAGACGATATTTGCAAGTAAACGATGCACTTGTGTGACTTACGGGTGTCACACACAGCTTTCCACAATGAGATTTTTTTCTTTTTAAATTTTATTTTATCTTATTGCAGGTGGAGGAAGAAGTTGTAAGGGCAGGGGGTTGATGTTGAGGATACCAAAGGAAGAGGAGAGAATGGGGATCACTTTGATGCCTTGATATTGAGCAGTTTTTCACAAAGGATCAAAATAAAAAGTGAAAAAAATAAAGAATTGTGTAGACAAATTATTTAAATAATTATGTAAAAAACTGATTTTTTTCTTCATAATGTTTTATAGTGTTTTATTTGAAATTAAAATAGACTATGAATAAAATATTTATTTTTAAACCGAATTTGATACCTTAATTATTTGAACAAAAACTTAGTTGTCATCAAAATGCATAATAGGTATTGCTTTTTACTTTTTAGTAAATACATTACATTACACCAATGTTTAAGAATTTCCTTATAGCCAGATATCACAACCTGTCAAAAACCACCTAGCAGCTGCAAAGCCATTTATATACATTTCATTATCCAAATGAAGTATTCTATGTTTCTAATGCCATTGGAAGGGCAAGCATTCAGAGTTTAAAGAAAATCGTCTATTATCTCTGAGAGAAGGGCAGTTTGGAATAAGTGTTTCTAATGGTCCTAGCTTCCAAGCCATTCTGCCATCTTATTCACTTACAGCATCGTACATGTGCCACCCCTGCATGGCTAAGGGAAGGCTTGCAATGAAGCAGCTGGGAGACCACTATTTCCCCCGTCCCTTCCTTCCACTCCTGCACCCCCAAAATCTCCCCTTTTCTCTTTCTTTCAGCTCCTTTCTTAAATGTTCAATTTGTGGAGATATGCTTTTCACTAATATTAATGGGCAGGGGGTTGGGCATTTAAAATTTTTCATTTATCTAACAGCAAAATATTTTACTAGAAGGAACAGTATTAAGAGAGAAATGATTTTCTATCTGCCCCGGGCTTGGCATAGAACAGGGTATTGATTTGCTGTGTTCCGGCTGGAATTCTGGATAAGTAACACAGAGAGATATGAGACGGAGGGTGCTTTAATTAAAATATTTTACATTTTCATTTCTTCCACTTGACACCAGTCTCCTTTGTCACTCATGGAAACCAGATGGGAGTTGCTCAAATAACTTTTGTCAAAGAATCTAGTTGGGGAAACAGAATGAAATGAGAAGTCAAGAACGGGAGAGCAGAAAAAAATCGCATGCGTTTTTTATCTTTGTGATTTCAGTCAGGAAACAATCCTCTGCATTAGTCATTGAGACCTGGATGGTAGGCCACTTTCACACTCCTGCCAAATGGGCACCGCTGCACCAGTTAGGGGAGCTGAGAGAAAGGCCCTCTGGGAACAGACAGGAACCAAGCTTGTAATCAGGGACGGTAACTGTGCAAACCTTGAATTGGAGTTTTCTAAGCTTCATAGAGGGTAGAAGTTGCTCTCGGTCATTGTTTCTGCCAGCCTTAAAATTGACCACCCAAGGGAAGGTGCAAAGTACACCCAGTCTCGGTGGCCTTTGGTTCAGGGAATAGTACGTTTCTAATTAATGTTTCTCTTTTCACAACCATTAACCTTAAAACAGTACCTGTTTATTAGAATCTTGTTCTACAGGCCTGAGAGCCAGATGGTTTAAATCAGGGTTTCTTTTTTTAGGGTCTCACTAATTTTAAAGTGTTTCCAAGGGTTTAATCTTGAACTTATACCGGACCTTCGTATGGAAGAATCAGGTTTTCCAGAATTCATCCATTCATTACAGATGGCAAAAACTGTCTGCCACAGCAAGAACCACCATCTTCTGCGTTGTATCTCGTGCTTCCCTATTTTAGACTACTCTTGATTACCAGAAGCCACAAACATCCTCTTCCAGGACGAGCCTCCATCTCAAAGTTACATTCCTACCCTGTTTATAAATAAAACCTTCCTTCACTTTAACCATAATTGAAACAAAAAAAGGAAGAGATGTAGAAAAAGTTTAGAAAACCGTTTGTCTCCTTCTAATGCGAATATGTTCAAGTTGTTAAGCCATGTAATTGCTGTACGTACACAACACACACACAACACACACACAACACACACCACACACACACACAAACACCACACATCATAGTTCATTCAGTAGATCACCCAGAATAGGTTATGCACATGGCAAGGCATATTTACTGTTTCATGGAACACCCTTGACTCTCTGTGAAATGTCGGGCTAGGGAATGAATGTAATGGAGGTCACTCAGGAACACAGTGTCTGTTTAGAAAACACCCATTGCATTAGTAGATCTGAAGCATTAACTGACAAGTATTATTTAATTTTGTGATCCATGTGTTATTTGACACAGGAAAAAAAACAAAACAAACAAAAAAAAAAAAAAAAAAAAACAAGAAATTTGGGTTACTTACTCCAGGATCTTCTGGTATTGAATGTAAAGATGAGGAAGAAATAGCATTTAGCTTGTTGCATTCAAAATCTGAAATACAGCGTGACAGGACAGATTGGCTCAGTGTTTTTTTAAAGCACGTGATGTTCTTCCAAGGGGACACTGAATTTTCATGTTTCATTAGCACTCGATGTCAGGTGGATTGTATAATCCATCCAGGAGAACCTCAAGCTTCTGGCCTCCAAGGACACAAACACTGTACATCGATTAAACAATACCTGGGTTTGAATCCTCACAGCCTAAAAAATACCCAAAAAATAACAAAAACAAGAAAAACAATACCAAAATCATAAACAAAAGAATATCAACAGAGGCCAATGAGATGACTCAAGTAGTACAAGTGATTGCTGCCAAACTTAACAACTTTGAGTTTCAATCCCAGGACCCATGGTGTTTGGGAAAAAGGATAAGCCAACTCTTGAAATCATTGTCCTCTGACCTCCCAAATGTGCTCCGCAGCATGCATGCAACATACCCTCAAACACATGCAACACACACCACACCAATAAATAACTGGTTATAAAAATAAAACTTCCATGAGTTCAAATGCTGACTATATTCATAATTTTCTTGACAATTCTTTTAAGCTATCCACTATTTTTCCTGTCGAAAATAAATTTTCTCTCCATTTGTCCTGTTACAAATTTGAAATCCGTCTGCCATGACAGATTATAATGTTATATGCTCAAAGTAGTTATTAATTGTTCATTCAGCCTTTTATTTTCTATAAAAGTGAATTAATTTATTCTGGAGATGATCTATATAGGGGAATAAAGAACTACTGTAGTCATGTATATATTTCCCTCTACATCAACGTATCCTGGGTATTTAAAATTTCTATTCCCTCTTGTACATCTCACTTGAGTTTTTCCTTCCTAAGCAGGCTTCCTTTTCATATACAAATATGAACAGCCTTTCTTTTATTATTATTGTTAAATATTCAAATGACCATAAATAACAGAGATATTTTAATTTATATGAGAATTATCAAAAATACGTTAAATGACGGTAAAAGTTGCAAAACTATTTTATGCTCGGCCACATTGATTTGCCATGAATGAAAGGAACTGGTCTGTGGACAAAAGACTATAAATGTAGTTTCAATGCACTCATGTGGATAAAAGTAATGGATTCCCAACCTGTTAAGCCATGGTATTAAATGTCATCTTAATCATTAGAAACAAGGTTCAGCATAAAAATACGCCTAAAATTTTTCAAATAGTAGCGTCATGAAATAGATTTCAATATTAATATTATTTTTAAAAGAAATAAAATTGAGATATTGGTGATTTCTGCCAGTAAGAAATTAATGAGTGACACTGGCGCTGTAGCAGGAGGATAACATTTATTAAATGTGAGTGCATTCCAGAACAATAGGGACCCTATTTTCAACTTTGCAAATCTTTTAAATTATAATACATATTTTTTTAAAAAGTTAATCGGGTGTTATTCAATTCAGATTGCCAAAGAAAATATTATATCCTGAGGAGGCTTAAAACAAAACATTTATTTCATAGTTTTGGAGAAGGTACTTATAAGATTCAAGTTGTTGAAAAAATTAAATTTCCAGGTCACCAGTGAGAGCCCCCTTTCTAGTTTGAAGATTGCCAGGCCTTTTCTATACCTTCATTTAGCAGTGGAGCTTGGCGTAAGGGTGAGAATGGGGTGAAAGGGACGAGAGGGATGCGGCAAAGGGAGCTGTTGCATGTCTTGCTGCTCTTTGCTAAGAGTTTTATAAATCTCATCCATGAAGTGCCCAGCCCCATCAACCTAACCAAGCATCAGTCTTCACTTTCACAACTTTACACAATGGCCTGTTAGGGCTTTCTCTTGCCTGTACTTAGAAATACTATGACATCAGAAATTTAGACTTGATGTACAAAATGGGAAAGAAAGTATAAACATTCAGTTTACAATAGATTGACAGTCTGATGTCTGCCGATTAATAGCCTTAACCGTTGTGTATCTTTTTTCAGGATTTATGTTTACAACAGACTAAAAGGAAAAACACGAATGCGATTTTGACTCAGTCCAAAAATAATCTGTTCTTACTCATATTACTAGAAAGCATTATTGTCTTAGTTACTTTTCTGTTGCGTATGGAAAAAATGCATGACAGGGGAAACTTTATTTAAAAAAACATTTTAATTGTAGTGGCATCTTCTTTGGGCCCACCAGCCAGCTCCCAAATAAAAGACATGGAGACTTTATTACTAATTTTGAATGCTTGGCCTGAACTTAGGCTTGTGCCCAGTAGGCTCTTTTAACATAATTTAAACCTATTTCTACTCGTCTTGTGTTTGTTTTTTGCACTTTTTACCTTTCTTCATGTCTGTAGTTCTTACTTTTCTTATTTCTTCCATGGTCTGTCTGTCTAGCCCCTCGTCTCCCTGGGCATCCTTTGTTTTTTTCTTTTCCCAAGCCTTAAAATCCTCCCTTTACTTTAAAGCTTTTTCATATGACCTCCTCTTTCACTATGGTTGTTCAGCTTTTTATTTAGATCAATCAGGTGCCTGTAGGGAGGCAAGGTAAAACAGCAACAGTTATTCTTTACATAATTAAAACAAATGCAACAACATCTTTTGCATAGTAAAACAAATATTCCTCAACATAATTGATCACTATGCTTCAGAAAATTTGTATTTGTGATGTAGAGTTGAAAAGCATTAATGCAGGAACAGCTATGAGCTCACACCTTAATCCACCAAACAGGAAGCAAAGAGCGAAACACTGGCGAATTGTCGAGTCTTTCAAAGCCTCAAAGGGTCATGCCCCAGTGGACTCACATTCTTCCAACAAAGCCACACTTCTGAATCCTTCCCTTGCATTTCCCAACTGGGGCGACAAAGTACTCAAACACAAAGAGGCGTATGGGGGAGGTGTTCTCATTTCAAACTACCACATTATTATGCAAGGCCCTAAGAAGATTCATGGCCATAATCATAGTGAGAATGGCAATTGAGTTCCAAACTTCCTAAAGTCCCCATAGCCTTTACAACCTCAACAAACTATTTCATAGGCTTAAAGTTTCTCAGAGACTCAAGGCCAATTTCTTAACCATCATCCCCCAGCAGAATCAAAGTCAAACTACATTTATTTCCACATGTAAGTGGCCGAGAATATGTATTACCAATACATTCCAAAATATAGGAGTAGGGGGGCATGCATGAAAAAAATGCTGATGACAAAGTTGAGACAGAAGCTCAACAGGGCAAAACAAACCCTGAAACTGGTCTGATGCGCTGAGTGTCCAAGAGTTGAGATGGATCTGCCCTTCCTGCCTTGGCTGCCACCAACACACTCTTTCTGTCTTGAGATGATTCTTACTCTGTGTTTTGCACTCTACTTGGCAGTATAACTCATAGCTCTGCATACAACAACACCTGGCGTCTCCAAAGCAATCATGTCTTCATTTTCACAACTTTACACAATGGCCCTCTCAGAGCCTCCACACAAGGATTCCACTGCTACACACATGCCTCAAGCCTGAGCTCACCCAACCTTTGGAGAACTATTTTTACAGGCCCTTTAATCATGCGTCCTTCATGTATCTAAAGCAGATCATGCAGACAACACTGTCAAGTTTGGCCACCTACTTGGAGTGGACTCTGGATTTCATATTTTCAGCAGCCTTAGCTTTGTTGTTGCTTTCTAAACTTTATTTTAGGAGACAGGGTGCTGTGAATGTCTTTCTGTATGCTGTAAATATTGTGTTGCTCTGATTGGTTGCATAACAAAGCTGCATTGGCCTATGGCAAGGCAGCTTAGAGGCAGGCAGGAAATTACAAGCAAGACATACCAGGAGAAGAAAGAGAGGAGAGAGAGATGCCAACAGCTGCTTGAAGAGAAGCAAAGGTGCCAGCAGACCAGTAATGCCACAGGTCATGTTGGCAAAACATAGATTAATTACGAAAGGGGTAATTTTAAGATGAAAGGAGGCTTAGCTAGCAAGAACTTGCCTATGTTTCACCTACAGAAAGATAGCAGAGTGAGTTCTTATACATTTTCCTAAGATCAACGCTGACTCTTTCTTTTACTTATAGCTACTAATTTGGAAATAAAGAGTACAGTGATAAAAATAAGATCTTTTGTGGCTGAAATAAGAGATGACATAGAAAAACAATCAATCATTTAAATTCTCAATAAATTTGAGAAGGTCTTTATGTTATTAAAGACATTCTCCCAAATTGCAAAGACCATTCACGTTTAGGAAGAACCCACTCTCTTTTCAATTGCCTTCAAGAAAGAAGAGATTCCCAATTGTTTTAAGTAACGTTACTTGAGACTGTATAAGTCAAAAATGTTAAAACACCTAAATCTTTGTTTTTTATTATTATGCCTCATTGACTTCATAAAAAATATTCATTTATCTTTTCAAACTCCATTTAGGAAACTTCCTCTCTCCACTAATTGTTTGTAATTGGTCCACAATTGCTATAATGAAGATTAAAATAAACTGTCTCCATTCTTACTCTAATTTTTTCTGCTTATTGCTTTTCTAAAAAATCTCTGCTTCAACAACAGGGGAGGGGTGTCAAGATCACAATGGGAAAATTTACAGGGACAACTGAACCAAGCTCCTAAGAATTCATGAACTTTAGACCAAAAGCTGTGGATCTTGCATGGGACTGGACTAGGTACTCTTCATATGGGAGACAGTTGTGTAGCTTGGTCTGTTTAAGGGGCCCCTGGCAGTGGGATCAGGATCTATCACTGGTAATTGCTGGCTTTTTGGAGCCTGTTACTTGTGGTGGGACATCTTGCTCAACCTTGATGCAGGGGGAGAGGAGTTTGGTCCTGCCTCAACTAAATGTACCAGGTTTTGCTTACTCCCCATGTGAGCCCTTACCTTTTGGAGGAGAGGGTGGGGAGGTCTGGGGGGAAGGCTGTCAGAGAGCAATAGGAAGGAAGAGTGGAGGATCTGTGGTTGGTATGTAAAATTAATTAAAAAAATCTTTAAAAAATAAATTAAAAAAGGAAAAGAAAACCACAGGCTAATATATCATTGATGTAAAAATCCTCAATAAAATTTTTTTCAAACCAAATATAGACATACATTAAAAAGATCTTGTACCATTACCAAGTTCTATTTATTGTATAGATGTAGAAGTGGTTCAGCATATGCAAGTCAGTGTCTTGTAAATGGACTTAAAGACAGAGACTATAATATGATCATCATCTCAATAGATTCAGAAAAGACCCTTGACAAAAATCAAACATGCTTTCATGACAAAAGTCCTATAAAGTTTAGGACTGGAGGAAACATCTCCTCCTTTCTATTCCTTCAGTGTTCTGGCATTCCTTTTCAAAGCATGACCCTTTAAAAAATCTATTTATTATGGTTATAGTGTAGATACATAAAAATTATAAATCAAATTCACATAATTCATTTATATATATTTATGGGTTGTCCACTTTGAATTGGATAATCTATCAAAGAGGCCTGGTCCCCAGAGAAGACTCATTGTTCTTCTCTCAGTATCCATAATTGCCTATAGCTCTTCATTAAGCTACTTTGGCCTATGGCAAGGCAGCTTAGAGGCAGGTGGGAAATCCAAGCAGAGATACAGAGAGAAGAAGGGCTGAGTCAAGAGAGAAGTCAGCCCCCAGCTCAACGAGCAAGACGCCAACAGACTGGTAATGCCATGGCCACATGGCAACATATAAATTAATAGAAATGTGTTAATTTAAGATGAAAGAGATAACTAGCAAGAAGCCTGAGTCATAGACCATACAGTTTGCAATTAATATAAGCCTCTATGTGTTTACTTGGGAGCGAGGGGCTGCAGGACCCAGATGGACACAGGAAAACTTCCATCTCCAGTGAAATCTATGCCTAGCATAAGTTTATGTAGGGGGTAGAAAAACGTATTTGAGGAAGCATAAGGGGGCCAATGAAGGCTTTTTAAAATGATTATAATATAGTCCTTAAAGCAAAAAATAAGAACCAATAATAAAGCTGGTCATGTAAACCTGGTAGAAAATACTCTGATAAAGTATGAATAAGATGGCTTCACCAGTTGGGGCCACTTCAGTGCAATCCACTTGATGGTCAGACTTTTGCCTTGTGCTCACACCCCTTCCCCATCCCAGGACCAGAACCTGAGCTGAGACTGGAATACTTCTGCCAGCTTCCTAAACCAGTAAAATTTCCATTTCTAAGGACATATCATTACTCCCATAGACAGTAGCTCACACCCCTCCTATAAGAAGTGTCTTTTGACAGCACATAGGATTGTTCCTGGTCAAAACACATAAGTGGCTGTGAACTGCCCATCCACAATTGGTCCACCTACAACACAATGCTAACCCATATGGATCATAGACATGGTAGAAGAAAGGATAGGAAGATTGTAAGAGCCTTCTAGACATGACAAGGAAGCTCCAACCATGAAATCCCAATAATATGGCTGCCTGAAGAACTGCATAATGATAGCACCAATAAGACGATGTAGATGGCAGAAATTTCATAACCTATCTGAATTTGAAGAGCTAAAGGCAGTCATGGCTGCTGAGGGGGCTGGAAATAATTTCCTTCAAGCTTGGGTTCTCTGACAGGTCATCCAGTTCCAATTTGGTGTTCATGCTCGCATGTTTACATTAGCAACACTAGATGAACTTAACAGGCTTTTGTATACATGTATATGGATGCACAGCAATAACTATAGGCAAGATTATGAATTTGAGAGGGAGTTGGGGCAAAGCAGTG